>NC_134862.1:50570579-50874017 GCF_049852395.1 Peromyscus maniculatus bairdii | reverse complement strand
CACCTGGGATATATTTGTCTCCTCTCTTGAAAACTGGGGGCATGATATGAAATCAATTGACAAAGATAAAAATCTATAGATAATGACCTGAGGATGTCTCACAAAAATTTCCAGGTTATCAAAAGTTGGTCCCTATGAGAGGCAATATGGCTGAGCAAGTGGGTCTGAAATGGTGCTTGATCATAGCACTCAGTGAGAATTGTGCCCTATTCTTTCTATAGGGTTCTGTATAACAAAATGGGATGTCAGTCATGTAAAATACATCTTTATCTATTATGAAAAGTCTGGTCAATCAGACAGAACATATGTGAAGACCACATTCTATCTCATAGAGCCCTTAAGAAAGTGCATTAATTAATTAACAAGATAAAGCAAAATGAACTGAGAGCAAGTGTTCCAGCTAATCCAAGGCCCTTGTCACACCACTGCAAACTCTGGCCAGCACCTATCCTTTCTGCGAAGCATCAGGTGGCTATGTGTTGTTCTGCTTTCTCATTCAATGACACAGTAACAATAGCCCTTGGAAGAATTGTTTTTCCTAATTTTTTTTTATTTATTTTACAATATTATTCAATTCTATATAATAGCCACAGATTCCCTTGTTCTCTCCCTTCATACCCCCTCCCCTTCCCCCCAGTACACCCCCCATTCCCATCTCCACCAGGTCAAGCTCTCTCCCGAGGACTGGGATCAACCTGACAGACTCAGTCCAGGCAGGTCCAGTCCCCTCCTCCCAGATTGCATAAGTCCCGGGTTTCAAACAGCCAACTCATGCAACGAGCTCAGGACCTGGTACCACTGCCTAGATGTCTCCCAAACAGATCAAGCCAATCAACTGTCTCAACTATTCAGAGGGCCTGATCCAGTTGGGGGCCTCTCAGCCCTTGGTTCATAGTTCATGTGTTTCCATTCATTTGGTTATTTGTCCCTGTGCTATATCCAACCTTGGTTTCAACAATTCTCGCTCATATAAACCCTCCTCTTTCTCACGAATTAGATTCCCAGCGCTCCACCAGGGGCCTAGCCGTGGATGTCTGCATCCAGATTCCTCAGTCCTTGGATGGGGTTTCTGGCACAACTATTAGGGTGTTTGGCCATCCCATCACCAGAGTAGGTCAGACATGGCTGTCTCTTGACCATTGCCAGCAGTCTTTTGTGGGAGTATCTTTGTGGGTTTCTGTGGGCCTCTTTAGCTCTTTGTTTCTTCCTTTTCTCATGCGGTCTTCATTTACCATGGTCTCCTATTCCTTGTTCTCCCTCTCTTTTCTTGATCCAGCTAGGATCTCCCGCTCTCTTTCCCTCGACCCTCACCGTTCATTGCTCCCACTCATGTCCAGGCTGTTCATGTAGGTCTCATCCATTTCTCCGTGTCTTTCTTGGGGTCCCGTTTTCCAGGTAGCCTCACTGGTGATGTGAGTAGCAGTCCAGTCATCCTTGTTCCACATCTAGCATCTTCCTATGAGTGAGTACATACAATATTTGTCTTTCTGAGTCTGGGTTACCTCACTCAGGATGATTTTTTCTAGTCCATCCATTTGCCTGAAAACCTCATGATGTCATTGTTTTTCTCTGCTGAGTAGTATTCCATTGTGTATATGTGCCATAATTTATTTATCCATTCTGCAGTTGAAGGGCATTTAGGTTGTTTCCAGGTTTTGGCTATTATAAACAATGCTGATATGAACATAGCTGAGCAAGTGCCCTTGTGGTATGATTGAGCATTTCTTGGGTATATGCCCAGGAGTGGTATAGCTGGATCTTGGGGGAGATTGATTCCCAATTTTCTAAGAAAGCACCATATTGATTTCCAAAGTGGTTGTACAAGCTTGCATTCCCACCAGCAGTGGAGGAGAGTTCCCCTAGTTCCACATCCTCTCCAGCATAAAGTATCTTCAGTGTTTTTGATCTTAGCCATTCTGACAGGCATAAGGTGGTATGGCAGAGTTGTTTTGATTTACATTTCTCTGATGATTAGGGATGTTGAGCAATTCCTTAAATGTCTTTCAGCCATTTGAGTTTCCTCTGTTGAGAATTCTCTGTTTAGTTCTAAAGCCCATTTCTCAATTGGACTGTTGGTCGTTTTGATGTCTAATGTCTTGAGTTCCTTATATATTCTGGATATCAATCCTCTGTCACATGTGGGGTTGGTGAAGATTTTTTCCCATTCTGTAGGCTGTCGCTTTGCCTTGTCGATCGTATCCTTTGATCTACAAAATCTTCTCAGTTTCAAGAGGTCCCATTGATTGATTGTTTGTCTCAGTGTCTGTGCTACTGGTGTTATATTTAGAAAGTGATTCCCTATGCCAATGCGTTCAAGACTAATTCCTACTTTCTCTTCTAGCAGGTTCAGAGCAGCTGGATTTATGTTGAGGTTCTTGATGCACTTGGACTTAAGTTTTGTGCACGGTGACAGATATGAATCTATTTGTAGCCTTCTACACGTTGATATCCACTTATGCCAGCACCATTTGTTGAAGATGCTTTCTTTTTTCCATTGTACACTTTTGGCTTCTTTGTCAAAAATTCTATGTTCATAGGTGTGTGGGTTAATGTCAGGGTCTTCAATTTGATTCCATTGGTCCACATGTCGGTTTTTATGCCAATACCAAGCTGTTTTTATTACTGTAGCTCTATAGTAGAGCTTGAAGTCAGGGATTGTGATGCCTCCAGAGGTTGTTTTATTGTACAGGATACTTTTGGCTATCCTGGGTTTTTTGTTTTTCCATATGAAGTTGAGTATTATTCTTTCCAGGTCTGTGAAGAATTGTGTTGGTATTTTGATGGGGATTGCATTGAATCTGTAGATTGCTTTTGGTAAGATTGCCATTTTTACTATGTTAACACTGCCTATCCATGAGCATGGGAGATCTTTCCATTTTCTGACATCTTCTTCAATTTCCTTTTTCAGGGACTTAAAGTTCTTGTCATATAGGTCCTTCACTTGCTTGGTTAGTGTTACCCCAAGGTATTTTATGTCATTTTTGGCTATTGTATAGGGTGATGTATCTCTAATTGCCTTCTCAGCTTCTTTGTCCATTGTATACAGGAGGGCTACTGATTTTTTTGATTTGATCTTGTATCCTGCTATGTTGCTGAAGGTGTTTATAAGCTTTATCAATTCCTGGGTGGAATCTTTGGGGTCACTCAAGTATACTATCATGTCATCTGCAAATAGGGAAAGCTTGACTTCTTCCTTTCAAATTTGTATCCCCTTAATCTCCTTATGTTGTCTTATTGCTCTGGCTAGAACTTCAAGTACTATATTGAATAAGTTTGGGGAGAGTGGACAGCCTTGCCTCATTCCTGATTTTAGTGGAATTGCTTTGAGTTTCTCTCCATTTAATTTGATGTTGGCTGTTGGCTTGCTGTAAATTGCCTTTATTATGTTTAGGTATGTTCCCTGTATTCCTGATCGCTCCAAGACTTTTATCATGAAGGGGTGTTGGATTTTGTCAAATGCCTTTTCTGCATCTAGTGAGATGATCATGTGGTTTTTTTTCTTTGAGTTTGTTTATATGGTGTATTACATTGATGGACTATTGTATGTTGAACCACCCTTGTATCCCTGGGATGAAGCCTACTTGATCATGGTGGATAATTGTTCTGATGTGTTCTTGGAGTCTGTTTGCTGGTATTTTATTGAGTATTTTTGCATCAATGTTCATGAGGGAGATAAGTCTGTAGTTCTCTTTCTTTGTTGCATCCTTGTTTGGTTTAGGAATCAGGGTAATTGTAGCCTCATAGAAGGAGTTTGGTAATGTTCCTTCTGTTTCTATTATGTGGAACAATTTAGAGAGTATTGGTATTAACTCTTCTTTGAAGATCTGGTAGAATTCTGCGCTGAAACCATCTGGTCCTGGGCTTTTTTTGGTTGGGAGACTTTAAATGACTGTTTCTATTTCCTTAGGGGTTATTGGGCTATTTAAATAGTTTATCTGTTCTTGATATAACTTAGGTATATGGTACCTATCCAGAAAAATGTCCATTTCTTTTAGGTTTTCCAGTTTTGTGGAGTAGAGGTTTTTGAAATATGACCTTATAATTCTCTGGATTTCCACAATGTCTTGTTGTTATGTCCCCCTTTTCATTTCTGATTTTGTTGATTTGGATTCTCTCTCTGTGTGTTTTGGTTAGTTTGGATAAGGGCTTGTCTATCTTGTTGATTTTCTCAAAGAAACAACTCTTTGTTTCATTAATTTTTGTATTATTGTCTCAGTTTCTAATTTATTAATTTCACCTCTCACTTTGATAATTTCCTGGTGTCTCTTCTTCCTGGGAGACTTTGCTTCTTCTTGTTCTAGAGCTTTCAGGTGTGCTGTTAAGTCACTAGTTTGGGATTTCTCCAACTTCTTTATGTGGGCATTTAGTGCTATGAATTTCCCTCTTAGCACTGCTTTCATAGTGTCCCATGAGTTTGGGTATGTGGTGTCTTCATTTTCATTGATCTCTAGGAAGTCTTTAATTTCTTTCTTTATTTCTTCCTTAACCCATTTGTGATTCAGTTGATCATTATTCAGTTTCCATGAGATTGTAGGTTTTCTGTTTTTTTTTGTTGTTGTTGTTATTGAAATCTAACTTTAAACCATGGTGATCTGATAGAACACAGGAGGTTATTCCAATTGTTTTGTATCTGTTGAGATTTGCTTTGTGGCCAAGTATGTGGTCGATTTTAGAGAAAGTTCCGTGGGGTGCTGAGAAGAAGATATATTCTTTCTTGTTAGGATGGAATGTTCTGTAGATATCTATTAGGTCTAATTGGGTCATTACATCAGTTAAGTCCTTTATTTCTCTGTTAAGTTTCAATTTGGGAGATCTGTCCAGTGGTGAAAGTGGGGTGTTGAGATCTCTCAGTATTAATGTGTGGGGTTTTATATGTGGTTTAAGCTTTAGTAATGTTTCTTTTACATATGTGGGTGCCCTTGTGTTTGGGGCATAAAATGTTCAGAATTGAAACTTCATCTTGGTGGATCATTCCTGTGATGAGGATGTAATGCCCTTCTTGATCTCTTTTGATTGATTTTAGTTTGAAGTCTATTTTGTTGGATATCAGGATGGCTACCCCTGCTTGTTTCTTAAGACCATTTGATTGGAAAATCTTTTCCCAGCCTTTTATTCTTAGGTAGTGTCTGTCTTTGAATTTGAGATTTGCTTCTTATATGCATCAGAAAGATGGGTCCTGCTTTCTTATCCATTCTGTAAGCCTATGTCTTTTTATAGGTGAATTAAGTCCATTGATATTAAGGGATATTAACGACCAGTGATTGTTCATCCCTGTTATTTTTTGGTGGTAGTGTGTGTGTACTTCTCTTCTTTGGGGTTTACTGTTGTGGCTTTATCTATTGCCTGTGTTTTTGAGTGTGTATCTGACTTCCTTCGGTTGGAATTTTCCCTCTAGTGCTTTCTGTAGGGCTGGGTTTGTGGATAGGTATTGTTTAAATCTGGCTTTGTCTTTGAATGTCTTGTTCCTTCCGTCTATGATGATTGAAAGTTTTGCTGAGTATATTAGTCTGGGCTGACATCCATGGTCTCTTAGTGTCTGCATTACATCTGTCCAGGTCCTTCTGGCTTTCAAAGTCTCCATTGAGAAATCAGGTGTTATTCTGCTGGGTTTACCTTTATAGGTCACTTGGCCTTTTTCCTTTGCTGCTCTTAATATTCTTTCTTTATTCTGTACATTTAGTTGTTTAATTATTATGTGTTGAGGGGACTTTTTTGGGGGGTCTAGTCTGTTTGGTGTTCTATAGGCTTCTTGTATCTTCATAGGCATTTCCTTCTTTAAGTTGGGAAAGTTTTCTTCTATAATTTTGTTGAATATATTTTCTGTGCCTTTGAGTTGGTATTCCTCACCATCTTCTATCCCTATAATTCATAGGTTTGGTCTTTTCATGGTGTCCCAAATTTCTTGGACATTTTGCTTCATGACTTTGTTGGCTTTAGTGTTTCCTTCGACTGATGAAACTATTTCTTCTACTGTATCTTCAATGCCAGAGATCCTCTCTTCCATCTCTTGCATTCTGTTGGTTATACTTGCATCTGAAGTTCCCGATCTTTTACTCAGGTTTTCTATTTCCAGCATTCCCTCTGTTTGTGTCTTCTTTATTTTTTCAATTTCCCTTTTTAGGTCTTGGACTGTTTCCTTTATTTGTTTCATTGCTTTTTCATGATTTTCTTTCATTACTTTATTGTTTTCTTCCAGTACTTTATTGTTTTCTTCCAATACTTTATTGTTTTCTTCCAAGACTTTATTGTTTTCTTCCAGGACTCTATTGTTTTCTTGCAGGACTTTATTGTTTTCTTCTAATTTGTTTGCCCTTTCCTCTAGTTGTTCACAGCATTCTTCCAATTTTCTTGTCTTTTCCTCTACACAAGCCTCTACCTTCTTCATGATGTTACTCATAAGGCTACTTTCTTCTGCTTCTTCCAATTTTTGATTTTCAGGTCTAGATGTTGGAGGCGGTCTAGGTTCTGGTGATGCTGTATTGCTCTTCATTTTGCTGTATGTACTTCTGCCTTGATGTCTGCCCATCTCCTTGTGGTTCCTTCTTGGTCTTATCAGTGTACTTGGTTCAGAAATAGCTGACAGATTCAGGAAGTCTCTCTCTCTTGTCCAGATGGGAGTTCTCTTGTCCAAATGGGAACTCAGGGGCAGGATGGAAGCTCTTATCTGGACTGCAAGTCTCTCTGGTCCAGAAGGGAAGTTGGGTGTAGGATGGGAGCTGGGGGCCGGTCTCTAAGTCTCAGGAAGTGGCTGGGGTCTTGGGCAGATGGGCATGTGGGCAGGGCACGGAGATTGCAGGGGCTGCCTGGGGGCTTGGAAAAGGGGATCCCTCACGGTGGGGCTAGAAGGGGACCTGCCTGGTGGCCAGAACCTGGGGCCAAGTTGTGTAGGTCTTCCCGGAGTGGCTGGTGCCCAGGGATGGGGTCTGGGTTGGGCCCGAATACTCACCTCTGGTCCAGAAGGGAAGTTAGGGGCAGGAACTGTTCTTCCTAAATTTTTTTGAAAATAGATATTTTTCATACAGTATATTCTGATTATGGACCCTCCCCAACTTTCCCCCGATCTTCCCCACTGCCCGACCCACCAAATCCATGCCCTTTCTTTCTCTCTTTCATTAGAATACCAACAGCCACCTTGAAAAAAATAAACAAAAAAATAAAAATCCAAAAATGTCATTGAGTTAATTTTGTTTTGGCTATCTATTACTTACTAGACATGGCTCATGCCCTCAAGAATGATTTTTATACCCAGTGAGACTCCATTGGCTGAAACTAATCTTTCATTTGCTAGAGTTTATCAGTTTAAGAAAGCTTCTGCATTAGGGGTATGTGTGTGTGTGTACATTTTCCCTCTTAACCCAGAACCCTATCTGGCCTGGACCTTGGCAGGCCTTGTGTATGCTGCCACAGTCTCTGTGAGTTCAAATGTGTGTAGGTTGTGCTGTGTTTATAAGCCTTGTTACCTTGGTGTCCTCCATCTCTTCTGGCTCTTAAAATCTTTGTCTTCTCTTCTGCAGGGTTCCCTGTGCCCTGAGGGGAGAGATTTGATAGATATTTCATTGAGGACTGAGTGTTCCAAGTTCCTTCACTCTGCACATTGTCTAGCTGTGGGGTTCTAATGTTTTCATCTACTGCTGGAGGAACCTTCTCTAATGATGACTGAGCAAGACACTGACTGATGAGTTGGTAAGTAGATTTCATATAACCACCGAGGTTAGGTCACATAGTAAGAAAGTGGGTGGGCAGTAGATCTTCCTAGAAAAGGAAATCAAATAGATATAGATGGATGTATGGTGGTACTGGAATCTGAAGCAGGAGGATCAAATGGGAAGGAGGAGAAAAGAAACAGGTGAAGAAGGGAATATGGGGAGGGACAACTAAGGGCTATTTGCCAGGTGAGAAGGAAGCCTAACAGTGTAGACTCTTCCTAAAATACATATTATGTGAAGATGATCTGTATTTGTCCCTGATAACTGATACATCTTTCCTTCCAGATCATAAAGATTCAATGCCAAAACAAAAGGTGTACACATGATGATCTGATGTACTATCCTGCTTAAAGTCCTGGACAGGACAAACCAGTTAATCTGGTTATTGGAACTCACTACCTTGTGCTGGCATAGTCGTCACTGCATGTCATTTGTCTTGGAATGTAAGCCTATAACTCCACTCACGTTCATTCCTAGATATTAAAAAAATATATATTTAACACGCAGAAATTTAGAAATTGAGGAACTAGACTTACTAATTGTAACTTTATGTACCGAAATTTGAGGAATGATGGAACAGGACCACTGTCCTCTCTGAGTCTGAGTGTGTGAGTCCCGAGAGTGCTGATGTGAAAGGGAAGAACACTGTAACTGACAACATCTTAGCCCAAAAAGAGACAGTTGTTTCTTCATTTCTCACTTCATTGCTGTGTTCTTACCCTCAGTAGATTAGAAAATGGCTAAACTCACTAGTGGGGACAAATTATTACCGAGTTTAGTGATCAAAATGCTAAGTCCCATGGAAGCACCAGTTATCTGGTGAATCTTCCAGCCCACTCCAGTTGATGAGTAAATTACCACAGTTGTCATGAGGCTTTTGGTATGAGCAAAACTGCAAGAAAAGGTGAGTAGCAGAAAGTGTGAGCCACCTGTTTAATTTTTCATAATACTTGGCTATCTGCTCCTTACTTGGTTCCAAATATACCACTCATACATGTCATTAAAATGGTGTTTTTCTCTGAGCTTGACTGTGCCACCTGCAGATAGCATTTCAAGAGATGAGGATTATTATTAACGATACTCTAAAAATAACTCAGTGTAACTACAACATGAAGGTGAACTGACTGTATTCTAATTGCAAAGGAAGGACAGACAGGAAATGGTAGGGATGGTTCCTTTGCATTTTGTTTATCAGATTGGCTTCAAAATTATGATAAATTTTTCATTTCAAATGTATGTGTATGTGTATACATCTCTCTGTGAGTATGTGAATAAGAGTTCTTACACTCCACAAATTAAAAAAAATAAATTTAAAAGTTATATTTAAGTTATGTGCTCAGATTTCTGGCATAAGTGACTGTACCTCAACTAATAGCACTACTGTCTTTCGGGCACCATTGTCTCTAATCATAAATTTCTTGTATGAATAGTAAAATCTTTCAAGAGCCAAATTGCGTTCTACCTTGAAAACAACCAGTTCACGCGACTCTAGCGTTTTTATTCATGGCATTTTATGGAAAAATGCAAAAGCTACCATTTGACTTGATGCAACTGTTGTTTACATTTAGATTCTCTGATCCATGCACACACAGGTTCAGTAACTGGTTATATATGCGCTTGCATGTGAATCTGCAAGTAAATGGTTTTGGCTTATACATAACAGATTTATGTACCATAGTGATACACTTATTGAGTCTTTCTGCCTCAGTGTCTTCCTTGGATTGCTCAGTCTCATAATAGGAAGGCCATTTTATTACTATCATTATGGAGAATTCTTTTTAAATATAATATTGATACACTTTCAAAGGAGTGCATTTCCAAAGTGCCCTCAGGTTGGGTTTAGTTTTGTCATGCTAAATAAACATTTACAACTGATTGATTGGAGTATGGAAGGTAGAGCACTGGTTCTCATTCATGCTAGGCAAACTACCATAGAACTTCAACCCCAGGCCTCTCTCAATGTTTTTGGTTAAATCACCCATGCTGGCCTCGAAACTCATTCTGTAGCCCAGGCATGTCTTGAAACTGCCATCTGTAGTAGAATATTTAAGATGTGTTACTTTTGTTTATATTGCATTTGTTTAATTCTGTGAAGCTGTGTTACTGTGCCTGTCTAAAACATCTGAATGTTTAATAAAGAACTGGCCAATAGCAAGGCAGGAGAAAGGCTGGTGACCAGCGAGTATAAATAAAAAGAGAAATCAGAGGAGAGGGATTGGAGCTAAGATCTAGAAGCCAGAGAAGGAGGAGGATCCCAGGGGCCAGTCACCCAGCTACATAGCAAGCTAGGGAGTAAGAGTAAGATTTACAGAAGGTAGAGAATGGGAAAAGCCTGGAGGCAAAAGATAGATGGGTTAATTTAAGGAAAGGTGGCTAGAAATTGAGCCAAGCCAAGGCCAGGCATTCATAAGTAATAATAAGCTTCTGAGTGTGATTTACTTGGGAGCTGGGTGGTGGGCCCCACAAAAGAATAAAATGCCACCAACAATAGCCATCCTTCTGACTTAGATTCTTGACTAGCAAGGATTACAAACCTCTTTCCCGATACCTTACTTACAGGAGTGTGGCCCATCAATACTGTAGTGCCCATGGGTCAGTTGAGGGCATGGAGATAAACCATTCTGGAGCAGTTTCAGGGAAAAGAATCTTGTAGTCAGAAGATTTCCTGTGACTTGCCTGGCCTATGGTCAGGAAAAAAATCTCTCACCCACAGTCCCACAGCCTTTTATAAAATAATCACACAGAGGTGTAGTATTATTTATAACTGCTCGGCCATTAGCTCAGGCTTATTACTGAATAGCTCTTACACTTCACTTACCCCATAATTCTCATCTATGTTTAGCCACATGGCTTGGTACCTTTTCTCAGTTCTGCCTTGTCATCTTGCTTCTGTGTCTGGCTGGTGACTCCTGACTCAGCCCTTCCTCTTCCCAGAATTCTCCTTGTCTGCTTATCCCTCCTGTACTTCCTGCCTGGCTACTGGCCAACCAGTGTTTTATTTATCTACCAATCAGAGTAACAGACATTCACAGCATACAGAGTGACCTTCCACAGCAGTGTCTGCTTTATTGCACGTGAGCAACCATTTATATGGTGGAAACCTATCAGGTGTGATTGGTTAGCACATTTCCTCAGACTGAGTAGTGAGCTGTCATACCTCCAAGGTCTCTGTGTGGAAGAAGCACACTGAAGGAGACATGAAGAGCACAGACTCGTCTGCAGGCCAGCTACTAGCTACTCACTCACACTATTTCAAAATTCAGTGTTCTGACTTCTGGGGCATGGTGTGTCAATGCTTCTTATTTATAAGCACAGTGTTCTAGGTAAGCTGGCTGCCGGCTCACACCTGCATTTTCTTCTACAGGCTTACACATACGTTTTTATGGAATTGTTTAGGAAAGGGTGTTGTGAGATCTGCCATTATCAGACCTTTGAACTTACTGACAGGAATGATGGACTTGTTGAGAAAATATAATTTGGCAATACTGAGAATAGGGAAGATTTCCGCTTATCTTCTTTTACATTTAGTTTTCTTATCTAACATTTTTTAATGTAAATGTGCTCATTTCCAGTCCAAGAAAAATGAAGAGTATGTTATACTATCACTGATATTATATTTTTTTTACTGGTTATGTAGAAATGAAATTCCCTTTATATTATTTTGTAAGTACTGATTCTGCAAAATGCAGTGATTTAAGTTCCATTCATTTCGCAGGCCACATAATGTGCTGAAATTGCATTATATAGAAATACAGTTCATTTAAGTAAAAGTTTCCTAGGAAAGCAAAATAATCTACATTAGCCACTAAATTTCATCCCTGCGAAAATAATGTTATAGTTAATCTTCAAATAATTTTAAAATAGCAACCATTACTGTCAAATACTTTACAGAAAATAATAGTTTTATTTATAATAGAAATTTCCACCAATTTTCCATGAATGCATAGAGCAGCATTTTCAGAAGAAGACATCAGTCTTATATACAAAATTAACCAAGACATCATCTTTTCTCAAATTATAGCCCCATCATATTGTTGTATACAATCACATTATTTAACTTCTTGAGGAGAAGAAAACTGTTTCCTGTTCTCAAACATGAACACTAGCACAAATAAAGTCATTTCAGAACATTTTCATTCAAAACACACTGTGTTTAAGCTCTCTTGATATCTGAAATCCACCCCTAATGTCCATATGCACTAAAGAAGCAACTTTGAACACTGACGGTATTAAATTAAAGAAAGAATTGCAAAATCATGCCTCAAAATGAATTCAGTCCTCCTCTAGTAATGATGAATTACAAATAAAATGTGACACAGTATATAAAAATCCAAAGCAAGTAACTTCATTTGTTTTAATTTTTCCATCATATTTTTCAATCATAACTTTCACATTGAATGACCATGTTACTTCAAAGGTAGCTAACATCTTAAAATCTGATAACACATGTTTGGGAAAATGAAAGGCCAAATAGACTTGCATTTAGAGAGAATAAAAAAGATGGAACATCTTACATAGTATATATTTGGCTATTCCTTTATAAGCGATGAACTATGCACTTTCCAGAAGAAAGAAAAAGAGGAACACAGGCCCCATTAAATAACTGTTATCATGGTAGAAAAGAAAAAGAAAAAAAAGGAAGGAAAAAACCCTGACCCACCTCCTCACTAAAATCAATAAGACTATGGCCACTCTACTTGTATTCTCATTTTGTTCTGTTCGTACCTTTCCTATATCCAGGAAAATACAACTTCATCTCAGTATCCCATAAGAGTATGATTATTGTAAATCAGCAGGCTAAGCAATTTCTTTAAAATGATTATATGACTGAGCAAGTAATACATAAGATCAGTAAGAAATAAGTTGTAAGTAGCTAGACTTTATTCAAAATATTTCTTCATTCCTCAGCATCAAAGAAATGCATGATTTCTACATGTGTTCGGTAGGAAGTTTCATCTGGATGAGAAATTCTGAGGTTATTGCAGTTTCTTGTACCAAGAACCTGGATCAAGTCATTCTAAATAAAGATAGAACCACACTTACTTACAACTCTGTCTCAGAATAAATTCTGTATTTTCTGAGAAATAATTTTTTTATTCTTCATTAACCTTGTAAGAGTTGTGTTTTCTCTGTCACATAGCTGAAATCATATTCATGCAGTGTATTTCGATAATTTTCATCTTTTAAACCTGATATAACTTGATCTGGTCCATTTAAATCAAAATGATTGATAACTGGAAATTCATTATGGTTAAGGCTCATTGTATTTGATAGCATCCAAAATTAATTGTAAAAACGCATGTTAAAATATAAATATATTTAATTAGTCTTGAAATAGCTGCATCCTTTTATTTTAATCTCCTATAAAAACCTAGATGCTATGCTAGGTTTTCAAATATGACAAATCATGTTCTGTCTTGTGCCTTTGATATGAGAAAATGAATAGATAAAGTTAAAAACAGTTCACTATAATGTGTAACCATATATTTGTTCTGAGTTTTCTTTTTTTTTTTTTGAAGAAATCTCTCATTGTCTTTATTTGATCCTTGGACACTGTATAATACATCAAATTATCATTGTTTATGCTATAAATACAAACATATATCAGTTAAAACTGCATTGTTAAAGTAATATTTGATTAGAAGCTTCTCATTTACTTATTTTACAAATACTCAATTCTTATTGTTTAGTTTATTTACAGGTTAAAGATACGTTTGAAAAATGAAAAAGGATGGAAAGTAGAAAAGAGAAAAAAGATGAATAAAATCTTGTCCTAAACAATTTGAAATACCAAATAAATATGACAGGCTACCATTTCTTTGCACTCCATTATATGTAAACTAAACTATTAAATATTGACCTTTCTTTTTATTGAAAATAGATTCTTTTCTCACACAATATCTACTGATTATTGTTTCACATAGCCTGTACTATTCTAATGAGAGACAGAAAGGGAGTGGATCTGGATAGGAAGAGAGGTGGGGAGGAACTGGGAGGAGTAGAAGGAGGAGGAACCGTAATCATTTGTTCTTTATGTACAGGGTGTACAAGAAAGCAATGATATGCTTTACTCAATATCTGAAAGTATTGAAAGGCAGGTTTTGGAGATGACAAAAATCAGTAAGTGTATGTCTACCAAGCCCATAACCATATAATTAAGTCAATTGATGATCATCACCAGCTTCATGGACAAACTCTTATCTCCAGGGATAAGTTTGAGAGTGATAAAGCAGTATTTCCAACATTAACCTCTGTCTTTCACACACTGGCAAATATGCATGAGGACCCACAAGTACACATTTGCACACACAAATTTAAAAAAAATTGTGAAAGCTTTTGACAAGGCAGTAAGCATTGTGAGCTGTGGGTGGAATTCTTAATTGATTGATTCTATTGAACAGAGAGACCAAGAGGTCCATAAGCTTGCAAGTTATCTGAAAAAGCTAATAATTGAATATGACATTAAGAACAAAAGAAGAATTATGACTATAGCTGATAATGTTGATATTTGCAAACCCCTTTAGTATGTTCAGGTAGAAATATTTAGTAGCAATTGGAGATCAGGAGATGAAGTGAAAAAAATGTTTGAAAATCTATGTAAGAATTATTGATATAGATAGTTTAAGAAGATGAAATTAGATGAATAATATGTGATCACTCTCAAATAGAGACAGAGAAGCATGAGATTCTCAAAAATCTTAATAATTGATGTTTTAATAAAAGAAGCAGAATTAATAGAGATTTAAAATATGTCACAGAAATTTTTTTAGAAAAATAGATGAAGCAGCTGATTTCCAGAGCCCACAAAAGACTGTACTATGACAGTTTTGTATTTGTGGAAGACAAGAACTTACCAAGAACTTTCAGTCTGGAGAATAAAGTAAATTTCAGTACCCTTAGATTCTTCCAAACTATGTAGACTATATACCTATAGTTCTTTAGAGCAAGGAAGGTTTAACCATGTCTCATCTATGTCTTTTTCTTCAGGCTCCATGCATTTAGAAGGACCCACTGAACATCTTTCAATACTGAAATATAGATAGGCATGCATGTATATATGTGTGTGTAAATGCATGCATCCATGAATGCATTTCCCCAAGGAGCTCAGTGGAGAAACATCCATGATATTCAATAGAAGCATTCAAAATTCTGTGCTTCTCCAGAATCTAGAAGTGTGTTGCCAAGACCAGAATCTGCAAATGACTAATCTCTAAACAACAGGCTTAGTCTTCTTCATAGGTCATGTCAGCAAGGTATGACTTGATTCCATATTTATTTCACTCACAATGTTTTACTGGTAAGGGCCTCTGTGAAGTCCTTTTACTGGGTTTGGATGACATGTAAATACTCATTGAAATTGTGCTCTGTTGTGATTTTTGTGTGAAATCTGCATTGTTGATAAATATAATTGTAGATCATCAATTTTAACTGAATATGATCTTTTATGTGAATCTACTGCTAAAATTTTATTCACCATTCAAATGTAATAACTTTGAATACCATTAAGCTACCAGAAAAAAATTAAGGGATTGATTACCACAGATTAATTATATTACAAATGGTATTTTTAAGGACGTTACAATAAATAAAGTGCATATAAAATAAGAATTTAAACAAGCAAAATCTAAGTCAGGATGTTTGTAACTTTGTTGTGAAGAAAAAAGTCTTAATTCCCTTCTTTTTTTTTTTTTTTTTTTTTTTTTTTTTTTTTTTTTTTTTTTTTGGTTTTTCGAGACAGGGTTTCTCTGCGTAGCTTTGCGCCTTTCCTGGAGCTCACTTGGTAGCCCAGGCTGGCCTCGAACTCACAGAGATCCGCCTGGCTCTGCCTCCCGAGTGCTGGGATTAAAGGCGTGCGCCACCACCGCCCGGCTCTTAATTCCCTTCTTAAATTTAATAGACATCCATGACCCAATAAGTAACCCACGTTAATATATGTAAACAATGAAAATTACACCTATTTTGAAACGTTATAAAAGAGATGAAGATCTTGTGAAGAACGTGGTTTCAAAACAAAGTGAGAGGGTCACAAGAGAGGACAATTTGGAGTGAAGATGCCCAAAATATATGATATGCATGTATGAAATTGGATACAGTTACAATGAGTATCTCCAAATAAGATCAGATGTCTGCCACTTAGCTAAAATTGGGATCAAAGCGTGTCTTCCCCTGAACTTTTAATATCAACTTCTTTTTCTGTTATCCTTTAAAAATAAATACATTGTCTCATTTAAAGGAACGTTGAACATCTTTTATTCAATAGGAAAAAATGTGTTTTCTCTCCCAACATCTCTGGATGTTATTATGCTGACATGGACATTTCCCTTGTCCTTTTTAATAATTTCATTATAGAAATAGTTTAACCACAGCCGTTCAAGTTCATTGGTCATTAGTGTTAGTGCTGCTTAAGTGACTTCTGTTTCCAGACCAGTGAGTAGAATTGCTAACTCTGTGCTGTTCAAGCCAAGTTGTCCATCAAAATAACTTCCATCTCCTTAAAATATTTCTTTTTAGACTCTGTTTTGTCCTCAGAATTTTCAAAAGACTGAAAGCAGTTCCTGTGACCTCAATATACCAGACAATTGCTCTACCAGTAGAAAGGGTTGTTATATTTGATAGCATTAGCAGGTTAAGTTTTAAATGTCTTCTAATATTAAGAGCCTAATATCCTTATCATTATAATATGAATAGATAAAATTAATTTGAGAACAAAATTAAGATAGTATTGGTAGTGAAACATTAATGCCAAGTTGAACTTCTCCTGGTTGTATAAGTGAAAGATTCATTTTGTAATATTAAATTTTTCATAACTGAGTCATAGAGTTAAGTCATTTTTATAGCATTAAGATTTAGAAACATAAAGAGCAGTTCAGTTAATATATGTGAATAAGTACCATTGATTTTTAAAGGGCTTAGTTAAATGAACATATGTAGATTGTATTTAAATTAATGCTAAAGGATTATACACTCTTAAGGGAGATCAGTTTGTTTTGTCAGTTCAGACAAAGGTGGCAGGCACTAAGGTATCTTTTTTATGAAAAAGAAAAGTAGAAGGGAGGCACCAGTACAAATGAACTGTTAAGAGTCTAAAAAATATTAAATGTAGCATTGTCTAAGGATATTGCATTTTGTAAAATGATTGATGCCATTAAATCCATTAAATATGACCAAATAAATTCCATTAAATAAAATCACAAATTCTTAAAAAGTTAAGTTCCTTAGAGATATGTTTAATTATTTAAGACCCAAAACAGAAGAGTGACATAGTATTGGTTAATGACTTTAAGTTTGCAAGAAAGTAGAAATGTAGTATTATTGAGAGGGTATAGAGTTGCACAATGATTTTTAATAACTTATTTGCCGAGATGTAATTTGTATGTATCACTTTAATATGCCATCTGTACTGTAGAAAGAACTGAGTATGATAAACTGTTCTCCATTGCTAATAAAACTAAATCTGAGATTAATGAGTTGGTTTCAAGCACAGGTGTAACTGACTTTATGTCCTGTTACTCAACATCCAGACTCATCCTTTATTGTGTCTGTCAAACATTTTGGGAGTTCTCTTTTTGTAGGAAAAGTAAGTAAGATTGTACATTTTGGATCTCTTACAGATGAGCTTTAATTAATTAGTTAATTAATTAATAGCATCTATTTGTTTTATTACATGTGTATGAATATTTTATCTGCAAGTGTGTGCACCATGTGCATGCCTGCTGCCCATGGGGACCAAAGGCTTGGATCTTCTGGAACAGTAGTAGTAAATGGTTATGAGTCACCATGTTTTTCTATGAACTGAATGAGGAGAGACTTCCAATGGAGGGATTGGGACACCAACCCAGCCACATAACCTTTGACCTACAATATGTCCTGCCTATAAGTTATGCTGGGGTAAAGGTGCCATGGAATTAAGGAGTGGCCAACCAATGACTGGTCCAGCTTGAGACACATACCATGAGAGGAAGCTCACCCTTAAGGGCCAGGACATAGAGGTTCAGGATTAGTATCTCCCATTCCTCTGAGTATTAGTGAGAGACACTCTCATTGATTCCTGGGAGTTTCCATTGCACTAGGTTTCTAGTGAATCCCAGATTCTAATTGTCTTTCCAGCACTCCCTCCATCCTTCCCTGACCTGGACCTGATCCCTCCTGTTTCCTTGTCCATCTATGATGTCTATTCTATTTACAGTGACATTGATGTGTCACCACTGCTCCCCCAGCCCTCCTTGTTAATTAGCTTCTTTTGGCCTGTGGATTGTAGCATGGTTATCATTTACTTTATGACTAATATCCACTTATAAGTGAGTACACACCATGTTTGTCTTTCTGAGTCTGGAAAAGACAAAATGGCAGCCTATATAATAGGAAAATATCTTCACCAACCCAATGTCTGATTTCCAAAATATATAAAGAATTCAAGAAACTAGACATCAGAAAACCAAATAATCCAGTTAAAAATTGGAGTTAATTGGGATTATTTGGTTTTCTGATGTCTAGTTCAGATGTAAAAAGTTAATTCTCAACAAAAGATTCTCAAAAGTCAGAGAAACACTTAAAGAATTGTTCATCATCCTTAGCCATCAGGGAAATGCAAATCAACTACTCTGACATTTCCTCTTAAATGCTGCAGAATGACTAAGAAAAAAACACAAGAGACAGCTCATGTTGGAGAGGATATGGAGCAAGAAGAATACTCCTCCATTGCTTGTGGGGATAAACAAAAGTTTTTCTGTGTCCCTCAGCTGCTCCTACATAATTACTCAGAGGCTTAATATAAACTACAAATGCTTGGCTTGTGGCTCAGGCTTATTACTAGCTAGCTCTTACATTTAAATTAACCCATATTTCTTATCTATGTTTTGCCACATGGGTTGGGTCTTATTACCTCACTTTCTACATCTCTTGTTTCTTCACCTGTTGGCTGGCTGGCATCTGCCTCTACTCTCTTCATTTTCCCAGCATTCTCCCAGTCTGGTCACCCTGCCTCTACTTCCTACCTTGCCACTGGCCAATCAATGTTTTATTAAACCAATCTGAGTGACAAAACTTTACAGTGTACAAGACCATTATCATACATAACATGGGAGTTTAAAATTGGACAGCCACTTTAGAAATAAACATGGATGTTTATCAGAAAAATGGGAATAGACCTATCTCAAGATCTAACTACACCACTCATGAGCTTATACCCAAAGGATGCTCTTCCATACCACAAGAGCACTTGCTCAACTATGTTCATAGCAGCTTTATTCATAATAGCTAGAAACTGGAAAGACCACCAGTTGAAGGCTAGATAAAGAAAATGTGGTACATTTACACAGTGGAGTATTACTCAGCTGTTAAAAACATTGACATAATGAAATTTGCAAGCAAATGGATAGAACTGAAAAGATCATTGAATTCTTTCCCATGGCAATGGAAATTTTTGGAGCAGGAGTCTAGATGGTAGAATTAGGTCACTGGAAGCTTGCTTTGAAAGGATATGTTTTTGTTCTTTACCTTTTACATGTGTTATCTTTTTGATTATATCTCTCTCTAATTTACTCTCATGTTCTCTCAGTCTCTCTGTCTCTGTCTCTCTCTGTCTCTCTCTGTCTCATTCTCTCTCTGTCTCTCTCTGTCTCTCTCTCTCTGTCTCTCTCTCTCTCTCTCTCTCTCTCTCTCTCTCTCTCTCTCTCTCTCTCTCTCTCTCTGTCCCTCCCTCCCTCTCTCTCCTTTCCTGGCTATCTTAATGTGAGCATCTTGGCTCCAGTGAGCACTCTTATTAAACTTCTGTGTTTTTCTGTCTCAACACAGACCTCAAAGATAACGGA
This sequence comes from Peromyscus maniculatus bairdii, assembly GCF_049852395.1. Classification (NCBI taxonomy): domain Eukaryota; kingdom Metazoa; phylum Chordata; class Mammalia; order Rodentia; family Cricetidae; genus Peromyscus; species Peromyscus maniculatus. The sequence continues at coordinate 50,854,501 of NC_134862.1, read as the reverse complement.
TCCAAGTGATTATAGAATGAGTCCCCTAAAATCATGACACAAAATAAATTTTAATCCAAAGGTTGAGTTTCTGGGATATTTTCTCACAATGATGTAAAAAAAAAAAAATAACACATCTTTTTTCCAATATCATTACTAGCTAAAAGTTGTAAAGTACATTTTCTGATTTTCAAAATATTCCCAGCCAATTTTATGTTTTTATATTAATATAGTTATATATATAATGATCAATTTCCTTTCAAATGAAACAACTTTTCATTGGCTAAAAAAAATCTGCTTTTTTTCTTGTCTTTTCTCCTTTTTTTGTCTACTGTGGTGCCTTTGCTCTCACATTAATTATATTGAAGTTAAGAAATATGAACTCACGTGATATCTTATAAGCAGAAAATTTGTAAATTTTGCTTTTCCAGACACCAGACCAGTGACTCATTGCAATGAACATTTGAAAGTGGAGATGACTGGACCAACGGGTATGCTATGTGAAACACTGTAGTCCCCAATGCCACTGGGATGAATGAAGAGGTATTGGAGAGGCAGGAAAGATGCAGTAGTAGTGCAAAGAAGTTTTTGTTTGTTTGCTTGTTTTGTTGTGCTTTGTTTTAATTTTCATTTTGGAGGCCTGCTCCAGAATGGAGGTAAGGATATGGAGGGCCTGGGAGGTGGGAAGAATTAGGGTGCATGATGAAAAATTCCCAGATTCAATAAATAAATTATGGTAAATATAAATAAGAAATAGATGTTGCTGCGATTTAAAAACTACTTTTGCTTTTCAGTAAATAAAAAATCAAATTATCATCATGTAAGTGAATTTTATTTATGCATCTTATTAGTGTGTGTTGTTTAGATATGTGTCAAATTGACAAACTAATATCATCTAGGAAGAGGCAACTTCATCTAAAAAAATGTTCCCACCAGATTGGCCTGTGGACAAGTCTATGGCACATTTTCTTGATTGATTATTGTTGTGAGAGGGCCCAGCTGGGCTATTGGAACTGCTTACTATAAGAAAGCAAGCCATGAGGAACAAGCCACTAGGCAGCACTCTCCCATGGCCACTGTAGCAGTTTCTTGCTGTTCTTGAGTTCATGCCCAGACTTCCTTAGAAGATGAAATAAATCCCTTCTTCTCCATGTTGCTTTTGGTCATGGTGTTTTATCACTTAGAAACTTTTAGTAAGATATCTATGTCAGCAAATTTGTGTGCATGTGCGTGTCAGGGAGTGTTGTTGCTGTTGTTGTTTCTGAAGCTGGAGCATACTAATTGGCTGTATTGGCCAGGCTCAAGAACCTAGGAATTCTTCTACCTCTGTAGTTGCAGGTCTGGGGTTACAGGTGCCACTGTGGCCAGTATTTGATGTGGTGTCAGAGTTCTGAGCTCAAGCACATTAATCATGAGTCATCTTCTAGTTCCTAGCATGAAGTTTTTAAATAAAAATTTTACATTAAGATTTAATGTATATTTACTTAAAATTCATCGTTCATTTCTTAAAAATTAAAAAAATGAAATTAATTCATTTGTAATTCAAATTAATATTCTTTTAAGCTTTTAATTTTTACTTATGAATATTATTTTGTTTGATGGGCTGTTGTGTATCTTATCAAAACTATGTACATAGAACAGCAGTGTGGTACAAAAGAGAGGGTCCTTGGTATTCCACTTAGAAGTGTCATTTTAGCCCTTTAAAATGACTTTAAAGGAAAGAATATTTATTTTAATTCAAAATCAGGAAAATAAAAAGTCAATAAAATTGATCAGTCTTTTAAAATATGTCAATATAATTGGTTAGTCAAACAAAATTTGGATCCTGGATATTGAGGTTTATCTAATCTATTATCTGAGAGAAATTGATTCATGATCAAACTGATCGAGTAGCTTCATGCAAATAGAGCTATACCCTCATTGGGCCACCAAACTATTTAAAGATACTTTCTGTGGAATCAGCTTGATTTCCTGTGTTCTGTCCTTGAGAGCAGCTGAGACTTATTGGATTGTAAAAGTGAAATTACCTGGAGCAGAAAGTATTTTTAAACACATGTTTTCCCAAAGAAGGCAGCTGTCCACTGCATGAGTTCTCTGAGTACTGCAGTGCTCAGCAGTTAACTTCCTTTCCCTGAAGTTACCAGTGCAAGGAAAGAATCTGCAACACATTGTTTTTCCGTCATTCATTAAGGGCAAGAAAGAGAACCACAACACATTGTCTATTTTATCATTTACTATGTCCTTAGTACTATTAAAAGACTGACATTTGACAGCATAGAATTTTTATTTTAAGTCTTGAAAGAAAACAGAGCTACCCATTTATATGATAATATTAATAACAAATTTTCTTTCTTGTTTTGTTTAGTGTTTTTCTAAACAGTAACAAGACATACCTATGTGAAGACAGGAAAACTTTTTCCTGCAATGTTTTCTTTCATTTGTTTTTCATTTTTAATAAAACCCATAAGTTTACTTTATCTGATAATTAATATTTTATCTGATAATTAACATTATACTAAATATGGTTCATGTCAAATAAACTAATATTTATAACCTTACAAATGTTTCCTTTTTTTTCTTTTTTTTGAAGAAATTTTTTTAAGTTTATTTATTAAATTTAATTTTACATATCAGCCACAGAATCTCTTGTTCTCCCCCCCTCCCACCCCCCTACCTCCACCCCCAGCCCTGCCTTCCCCCAGCCCACCTTCCATTCCCATCTCCTCCAGGGCAAATACTCTCCTTAGGATTGAATTCAACCTGGTAGATTCAGTCCAGGCAGGTCTAGTCCCCTCCTACCAGGCTGAGCCAAGTGTCTCTGTCTAAGCCCCAGGTTCCAAACTGCCAGTTCATGCACTGAGGACAGGACCTGGTCCCACTGTCTGGATGCCTCCCAAGTAGATCAAGCCAATCAACTGTCTTATTTATCCAGAGGGCCCGATCCAGTTGGGGGCTCCTCAACTATTGATTCATAGTTCATGTGTTTCCTTTCATTTGTATATTTGTCCCTGTGCTTTTTTCAACCTTGGTGTCAACAATTCTCCATCACACATACCACCCTCTTTCTCACCAATTAGACTCCTGGAGCTCCACCTGGGGCCTGGCCATGGATCTCTGCATCAGGTTCCCTCAGTCATTGGATGGGGTTTCTAGCATGACAATTAGGGTGTTTGGCCAGGTGGCCTTCGAATACTTCAGAGATCTATTCAGAAGGCCTGATCCAGTTGGGGGCACCTCAGCCTTTGGTTCATAGTTCATGTGTTTCCATTCGTTTGGCTATTTGTCCCTGTGCTTTATCCAACCTTGGTTTCAACAATTCTCACTTATATAAACCCTCCTCTTTCTTGCTAATTAGACTCCTGGAGCTCCACCCGGGGCCTAGCCATGGATCTCTGAATCTAGATTCCTCAGTCCTTGGATGGGGTTTCTGGAACGACTATTAGGGTGTTTGGCCATCCCATCACCAGAGTAGGTCAGTTCGGGCTGTCTCTCGACCATTGCCGGCAGTCTATTGTGGGTGTATCTTTGTGGATTTCTGTGGGCCTCTCTAGCACTTTGTTTCTTCCTTTTCTCATGTGGTCTTCATTTACCATGGTCTCCTATTCCCTGTTCTCCCTCTCTGTTCTTGATCCAGCTGGGATCTCCTGCTCCCACAGGCTCTCTTTCCCTCGCCCCTCACCCAACTAAACAGAGAATTCTCAGCAGAGGAAACTCAAATGGCTGAAAGACATTTAAGGAATTGCTCAACATCCCTAATCATCAGGGAAATGCAAATCAAAACAACTCTGAGATACCACCTTATGTCTGTCAGAATGGCTAAGATCAAAAACACTGAAGACACTTTATGCTGGAGAGGATGTGGAACTAGGGGAACTCTCCTCCACTGCTGGTGGGAATGCAAGCTTGTACAACCACTTTGGAAATCAATATGGCGCTTTCTTAGAAAATTGGGAATCAATATCCCCCAAGATCCAGCTATACCACTTCTGGGCATATACCCAAGAAATGCTCAATCATACCACAAGAGCACTTGCTCAGCTATGTTCATATCAGCATTGTTTGTAATAGCCAAAACCTGGAAACAACCTAGATGCCCTTCAACTGAAGAATGGATAAATAAATTGTGGCACATATATACAATGGATTACTGCTCAGCAGAGAAAAACAATGACATCATGAGGTTTGCAGGCAAATGGATGGATCTAGAAAAAATCATCCTGAGTGAAGTAACCCAGACTCAGAAAGACAAATATGGTATGTACTTACTCAAAGGAAAATACTAGACCTGGAACCAGCATGACTGGACTGCTACTCACATCACCAGGGAGGCTACCTGGAAAACAGGACCCCAAGAAAGCCACGAGGATCGCCCAATGATGGAGAAATGGCTGAGATCTACATGAACAACCTGGACAAAAGTTTCCTTTGTAATACAGAGTTTTAAATATATTAATTAGCTGCTTGTACTTAGATAATGCTAATAAGAATATTACCACACAAAAGTCTATACATACTTAGTACAGATAGATGCAGGACGTTTTTGTTTTGAGACATGGTCTCACTGTGTAGCGCTAGTTGGCCTAGAACTCACTCTGTAGACCAGGCTGACCTCAAACTCACAGAAATTCACCTGCCTCTGCCTCCAGAGTGCTGAAGTTAAAGGCATGTACCACCACACCAGGCACAGATGAAGTTTTAAAGAATATCTTAAATGTACAGTTACTTTTCTGTGTGAATATGGAATGCAAGAAAAAAAAAAGAGTCTACTCTACTAGCTATACTATAGGGGAAAACTAGAAGAAAGTACTTTATAAGATAATGCGTGTTAATAGAAATACGTGGGAATGTTTATGCTAAGACATATAATAAAGTACAAGATATGTCCTGAAAAAGGAAAAAATGCTAATAAAAAAGAAAAGAAAATGCTAATAAATACTAACCATTTGCTTACATATGTAAACTTGTTGCCAAGGATACTAATGATATCAGACTAACCCTATTTATTAACATTCAAAGTCCACCAATATGTCATACAAATGTACTTCATATTTGGAGCTTTGAGACCTTTATTGACAGGTGTTTGCAGTTAGAACAGTCTTGAAAATTTGGTCAAAGATGTTTTGTCTGAGTTTGGGTGATAATCAAAGGGCATGCTGACTTCCAAATTGTGGTATCAAACAATTTAGCAGTTGAACAGCTAAGATTGCTTCCTTGTCCTCTGAAAAATAATAATGTATAATTCTTCTGATATAAACAGGGAATTTTTTTTCTTTTTTTTATGATTATTATTATTTTACAACACCATTCAGTTCAACATAATAGCCACAGATTCCCCTGTTCTCCCCCTCTCGCCCCCTCCTCCCCCCAGCCCTCCCCCCAGCCCTCCCCCCATTCCCACCTCCTCCAGATCAAGGTCTCCCCCGAGGACCGGGGTCGACCTGGTAGACTCAGTCCAGGCAGGTCCATTCCCCCTCTCCCAGACCAAGCCAAGTGTCCCTGCATAAGTCCCAGGATTCAAACAGCCAACTCATGCAACGAGCCCAGGACCCGGCACCAATGCACAGCTGCCTCCCAAACAGATCAAGCCAAATGACTGTCTCACGCATTCAGGGGGCCTGATCCAGTTGGGGGCCCCTCAGCCTTTGGTTCATAGATCCTGTGTTTCCGTTCATTTGGTTATTTGTCCCGGTGCTTTATCCAACTTTGGCTTCAACAATTCTTGTTCATATAAACCCTCTTCTTTCTCACTAATTAGACTCCCAGTGCTCCACCAGGGGCCCAGCCGTGGATGTCTGCATTCAGATTCCTCAGTCCTTGGATGGGGTTTATGGCACAACTACCAGGGTGTCTGGCCATCCCATCACCAGAGTAGGTCAGTTCCTGCCGTCTCGCGACCATTGCCAGCAGTCTTTTGCGGGGGTATCTTTGTGGATCTCCGTGGGCCTCCCTAGCTCTCTGCTTCCTCCCCTTCTCACCTTCTCATGTGGTCTTCATTTACCATGGTCTCCTATTCCTTGTTCTCCCTCTCTTTTCTTGATCGAGCTAGGATCTCCCACTCTCTTTCCCTCGACCATCGCCCTTCATTGTTCCCACTCATGACCAGGCTGTTCATGTAGATCTTGTCCATTTCTCCGTGTCTTTTTTTGGGGTCCCGTTTTCCAGGTAGCCTCACTGGTGATGTGAGTAGTAGTCCAGTCATCCTTGTTCCACATCTAGCATCTTCCTATGAGTGAGTACATACCATATTTGTCTTTCTGACTCTGGGTTACCTCACTCAGGATGATTTTTCTAGATCCATCCATTTGCCTGCAAACCTCATGATGTCATTGTTTTTCTCTGCTGAGTAGTATTCCATTGTGTATATGTGCCACAATTTATTTATCCATTCTTCAGTTGAAGGGCATCTAGGTTGTTTCCAGGTTTTGGCTATTACAAACAATGCTGATATGAACATAGCTGAGCAAGTGCTCTTGTGGTATGATTGAGCATTTCTTGGGTATATGCCCAGAAGTGGTATAGCTGGATCTTGGGGGATATTGATTCCCAATTTTCTAAGAAAGCGCCATATTGATTTCCAAAGTGGTTGTACAAGCTTGCATTCCCACCAGCAGTGGAGGAGAGTTCCTCTAGTTCCACATCCTCTCCAGCATAAAGTGTCTTCAGTGTTTTTGATCTTAGCCACTCTGACAGGAGTAAGGTGGTGTCTCAGAGTTGTTTTGATTTGCATTTCCCTGATGATTAGGGATGTTGAGCAATTCCTTAAATGTCTTTCAGCCATTTGGGTTTCCTCTGTTGAGAATTCTCTGTTTAATTCTAGAGCCCATTTCTCAATTGGACTGTTGGTCATTTTGATGTCTAATTTCTTGAGATCCTTATATATTCTGGATATCAGTCCTCTGTCACATGTGGGGTTGGTGAAGATCTTTTCCCATTCTGTAGGCTGTCGCTTTGCCTTGTTGACCATATCCTTTGCTCTACAAAAGCTTCTCAGTTTCAAGAGGTCCCATTGATTGATTGTTTGTCTCAGTGTCTGCGCTACTGGTGTTATATTTAGGAAGTGATCTCCTATGCCAATGCGTTCAAGCCTATTTCCTACTTTCTCTTCTAGCAGGTTCAGAGTAGCTGGATTTATGTTGAGGTCTTTGATCCACTTGGACTTAAGTTTTGTGCACGGTGACAGGGAATTTTGTACAGAAACACAGAATACCTAACATCCAAATGTGTTTAGTTATATTTTTCTGCAAGACTGATGATGACTTTTGAATGGCAGGTGAATAGTGTTCTCCCATAAGAACTTTCTCTTATCAAATACTCAGTTGAACTGCTTGACACACCACTGATTTAGACAAGGTTCTTTAAGCTGAAAAAGAGGAGTCCCCAATATCCTCCCCAAAGATGCTTACACTTTGTTCCCAGAAGCTGTGAATATATAACATTGAATTACATAAATATGTTATGAATGTGATCAATGTAACATTAACCTATAATATATCAGTGAGAACTATCTGATCATCGGTTCCTTACCAGTGAAAGTCAGGCCAGAATCAGAGAGATGAGTGTAAAGATGTCATTAGAGACTGAAATTGCATGCAGTGAAGATGTAGCACAGGACTTTGGTTAGTCACAGCAGAATACTCCAACAGACTGGCAAAACAAAAAAACAAAAAACAAGGAAATCATTTTGCCCAAAGACACAAGAATGGGGCACGTACTTTTGACCACCCAGTCAACTCTGCAAAACCTTATTCATCCTGACTACCATAGCTAAAACAGTCCACAGAAGTAACGGAGAACTGCTTTCTCTAACCTGAAAAGGAGTGCTTTAGTTGAAGATGTGTTAGAGTCACTTAAAGATAATGAAATGCACTCTTTGTTGTCGAGGTATCTGAGTTATGTTTGCCTAAGTGAGTGATAAGACTCATCTACTTGTAGATGTAACCAACCGTCTTATTAAATAAGAAACACAGAACCAATGTAAAAGAGAAAGCCAAGAAAGAGGTCAGAGCTCAGAGCTAAAATCTTACCCTTGCTCCTGCGGTGCTCCTATCTCTCTGAAAGAGAGCTACTTCCTGTGTGTTTGTCTTTAATACAGTCTTTCTGTTCTGCCTTTTCATTGGTTGTAAACCCAAACACATGACTGCCTCATCACTGCCTGTAAATACAGCCCTTCAGGTCTTAAAGGTGTATGTCTACAATGCTGTCTGTATCCCTGAACACACAGAGATCTATCTAGCTCTGTCTACCAAGCACTGGGATTAAAGGCATGCACCACCACCGCCACGCTCTTGCTATGGCTCTAATAGCTCTGTCCCCCGGGGAACTTTATTTATTAACATACAATTAAAATCACATTTCAGTACAAATAAAATACCACAATACCTACTTCACATTTGTTTATGGGATTTACTATATATAGGTACTAAATATGAATTCATATTATTTTAAATATCTTGTGATGTATTAACTCATCCATTAAAATTATAATTTTATAGTAATCTTACATTTGCTTGAAAAAACAGAAGATGGTTTGAACTTCTCAGAGAAAACGGTTTGAAATTTTCTAGAAAAATGTTTTTAAGTATTTATTTTTTATTTTTATATATGTATGTATATTTGTGTGTGTATGTGTTTATGTACGTGCACACTACATTACTGCAGATACCCTTGAGTCCAGAAGAGATCATGGGATCTTTTAAAATTGGAGTGACAGGGGTTTACATGCCACCTGACATGGGTTTTGTAGATGATATCAGTCCTCTGGAAGAGCAGTAACTGCTCTTAGCTGTTGAGTCTTCTCTCCTGCCCTCTAGGAAAACCCTTAAGAAAGAATGGCAAAGTAATGCTCACTGGATTCTGCATCTAAAACTGTTCCACCAGGCTAGCTCGATGGCTCAGTTCTGCCATCCTTGGTCACTTGAATCTGCTCCCCCAGGTGCAAAGTTGATCTTGGAAAAAGAGAATCGATTTCTACAAGGTGTGCTACAACTCCACAGACTCCAATATGTGTGTGTGTGTGTGTGTGTGTGTGTGTGTGTGTGTGTGTGTGTGTGTGTGTATGTGTGCATATATATGCACATAAATGCAGACTTCCAGAGGTGTGGTAGGGAGTGGGGAGAGGAAAATAGAAGATAAGAGGAACAGAAATGTGTGTAGAAATGATGCATACACAGTATGCTCATGAAATTCTTCAAAAATTATTGTTTTTTAGATAATTGTTTCCTTAATGGTGAGCTTGATACATCATCAAATGTCTACTATGAAAGAAATACTTTTTATTCAAAAATCCAGTTGTTTCCCATATGCTTACATTTCACTCTCAACTCTTCAGCTTTATTCTTTATAATATTATAGTTATTTTGTATAATTTAAGTATTCTCTTTAAAGAACTAGTAGTCATGTTTTATATAAATAATTCTGTTATATTTTAAATTCTTAAAGATGACACATTTGTTTTTGCATTGAGGTACGGTGTTTCTACATCTACCTGGGGCATAATATGACAGTTTCACACATGAATATCATATGCGCATGTGTATAGAATTTAAATAATTCTATTATTAACATTTCCATCTTCCAAAACATTAATCACTTTTAATCTGGGAATTGTATGCATTCTTTTCTAGTCATTTGGAAATATATTATTTTAATTAATAGCTACTCTCTTGTCCAGAGAGAAATGAGAGGTACTTTATCCTGATGCAGTGTATTTTGATACATTCCTTTTTCTCCTAGGTCTGGTCACCACTAGACTGCCCTGCTTTATGATGGTAAGGTAGTGCAGAAACCTGTTTGTCTTTTGTGTCCTGCTTTTTCACTTGACATCATGATCTCCTGTCCAACGTTGCTATAGGTAACAAGACTTCATACTCAATTCACAACATTGTCTCCATTCATTTACTGATGGGGATTTATGCAGATTTAAAAAATTCTTTTTTTTTATTTTCATTGGTATTGTTTGTTGTAATTTTGTTTTTGTTGTTTTGTGACAAGATTTCATCTGTATCCAAGTCTGGCCTCAAACTTACAATCATCCTCTGCTCCAGTCTTCCACGTGCCATGTGTGAGCAATTATGTCTAGCTTAAGTTTGGGTTCATCTATTATCTATGATGATCGTTGACACACCAAACATGGCAGTACACATTTCTGCTTTAGAAACATGCCTAAGCAAAATTGTTGCATCATGTGGTAGTTCTGTTTTTGGGGTCTTCAAAAAATTTAAGGCTCTTAAACAGAATAGCTTCCCTGAGTTTAACTGGAGATGTCAGTGTGGCTGGCATCTGAATTTGGAACTGTACAATGGTAGGCTCTCCAGTGGGTACACAACTGAAGATGCCTAGACTCCTCCTCCTTTACTGTATGATCAATGGCAAATAGTTCAGAAGAAAGGAGCAAGACCTCATGAGCCTTTCTTCCATTCACAAATGGCTGCTGACAGAACTACACTTTTGCAGGTCAACACAGGCAATTATAGTTATAGGTGAGTTCATGATTGCAATGGCTATGTTATGTTCAAAAAATAGCATTTTACATCCTTCTCCTTACATTCTAGCTCCTATAGTCTTCATTTCTTCTTTTCTGAAACTTACTGGCTTAATATAAATGCCTTATTTGGGCTGAGAACTTAACTACTACTTATTTTAGCACCCAGAGTGAAAATAGTTCTCTACATTTAGCACCTTTCAAAGCAAAGAGAGACTTCTTTGATTAAAGTTGAAAAGAGCACTTACCTATTTGTACAGACATACGATTTCAGAAGGCAGTTTAATGCCCTGTCAATTTAGCTAAACAATTTAAGTACCTTCTTCCTTGAAGCCTATGCCTTCTCGAGGCATAGCTGTTGACCAGCTGTGGCAGGCATGGATTTCCTCTCTTAACTGGCTTTCTAAATAGACTTCCACACAACTTTTTAAATATGCCCTTTATTTTGTTTATCCTCCCTGTCATGCCTCCGGTCCAATCGCTCTATCTCCATTCTTTCTTAAACCTTTCTAGCCCCAGTATCCCCCCTCTCTACTATCAAATCTCCTACATTATACTGCCCCATCTTTTAAGGCACTCCTCCCATATTTACCCATTCTAGGTTCCTGTCATCCTTCACATGTTCCTAGTTAAATACATAAATCTAAATATTTGAAGCTAAGATCGATAAATGAAAGATAACATGTGTTTTTCTTTTGGAGCCTGGGTAACCTCATTCAGCATAATCTTTGTGCACCCGAACTAGAAATTTCATAATTTTAATTACAGCTAAATGAAATTTGGTTCTACATCATATTTCATTCATTAGTTCATAGATATCTAGGCCAGTTCCACTTCCTGGCTGTTGTATATATAGCAGCAGTGAATATGGATGAGGCAGCATTTCTACAATAGTATATGCATACAATTTGGGTTAAATTTCCAAGAATGATGTAGTTGGGTCATATGATACTTACATTTTTTGTATTTTTTGTATTTTTTCAGATGGAACAAGATTACACACACACACACACACAGGCACACACATATGTATATATTTCAGTGTATGGTTTAAGATACATTCAAGAAAGCAGGTACCTGGTTGAATAAGTTTTTTTTTTTTTGAGTGCTAAGGAGGTATATATGGAAGAGTCTGGAGGAACAATAGGGAAGAGAAAATGAGACATTATATTATAATCTCATGAATTAGATAGTAAGTTATTTTTAGAAAGTAAGTGAGCGTCTGTGTATCTGTGGAGATAGATCTTTCCAAAGAGAAAGAAGGTGTTTGTTTTTGTGTTGTTGTTTTACAATTAATGAGAATGAATAAAGAAAGCTGATGCTATCGAAATGAAGTCTAAGACATGAATTTTTATCTAAAGAAGCATAAAGATCAACAACTTGACTCATTGGGTAAAGATCCTTGGAGCTAAGGCTGAAAGAAAGAGCCGATTCCTACAGGTAGTCCTCTGACCACATGTTCCCTGTGCTATGATTGCCTACCCACACAATATAGAAAGAAAGAAAGAAAGAAAGAAAGAAAGAAAGAAAGAAAGAAAGAAAGAAAGAAAGAAAGAAAGGAAGGAAGGAAGGAAGGAAGGAAGGAAGGAAGGAAGGAAGGAAGGAAGGAAGGAAGGAAGGAAGGGAGGAAGGAAGGAATATAAAAAGACATAGCCCTGCTAAAATATTTTTAAATTTTTGCAAGATCAGGTGCATTTTCCTTTTTTGTTTTAGTCTTGAATATGAGTTATAGCACACATTTCTCACAGGTGAAGCGTGGCTCACAGAACCTTTTGTTTATCTCTTAAGAGAAACTTAAAGATTACAAGTGAAATTTGGACTTGTGTCTTCTAAAAATACTGGAAATATTGTACCGTGAACTAAAAATCCTACAGTAATAATATTTTTAAAAAATCCTGGGGAAGTTTAATTTTTTTTTCATTTTCTTTGAGCAGATGCATTGTCCAAACCTGAAACTGTATAATGTTCTAATCTTTTACAAATCAGTTTCCATTGCTTCTTAGAATACAAAGTAATACCGAAATGCTTCCAATCAAGACCAGAAACTTTGATTGATAAATGAGAAAAGCATTCATTACATGAGGTTAAGACAAAACAAGGTAATTATCTTTTATTTTGAAATTTTAAAAATATCCAATGTTTTGTAATTAGGGAGGGGAAAAATAATATCAGTTTTCTGATATAGTTTGTGTCTCAAAGTTATGACACTTGAATAAAAAATCCTTGTGAACTCTGTTGGAGATAATGATGCTGATAGATTTTATGAAGTCGAAACAGACATTATTCCAAAATATTAATTTATAGTCTATAGGCACAACACAGTAAAAATGGATTGAATGCCTACCTATGGAAAACTGTTAGACTTCTTTTCTTATATAGTTTCTTGTTCCTGCTATGTCTTAATTTAATAATATGGTAAGGAATAATATCATAGGAATCTACCAGGGATTGATAGATTCAACATACTGCATTTTAATCCCAGCTTTCTTTGTATAACTATTAACAATTTCCTTAATTTTGAGACATTGACTATTCTTTATCTCTGTTACTAATTAAGGAAATACAAAGGGAGAAAGACATGAAAAGAGACCAAGGTGAATTTTCTTACTTATGTCTGCAGGCTACAGAAAGAGGAGCAGACTGAAGAGAATGGATGAAGAAAGGAGGCCTTGTGGGTGAAGAGCAGTCAGAACACTCTGGACTTCTGTGGAGATGGAGATAGACAAACTATGGTGAGAGGTCTCATCTGTGATTCTGTAAAGCCATTCCAAGAGCCTGAACAATAATTCTGTTCACAGTCTCCATTCATGGGGACACCTAAGTGCGCACCTCGGAGGCAATGTGTGAACTGTCTTACCTTCTGGTCTTAAGTTCATCTGCTATTGAGTGTTTTAGTTACTCAGGCAAGCCCTGGACTTCAGAGCCCTCTTTCACTTGTATTTAACAAACAAATACTCTTAATGGTCTTCTTGTAGCTGAGAGCATTTTTGTATTCCTGAATAAAGGGAATAGTTTCTAGCATACTGTATGTTGATCACAGAAGTGGTCCAAGGATTTACCAGTAATCAAATCCCCAATGTCTGTGATTTGGAAGGAAAGGCCATGGAACCTATCTACTCTCTAAATCAGATCTTGGGCTAAACAGAATAGCCCTAACAGACTGATTTCTAAATAGCCCAGGGAAAATCCATACTCAGGACATACATGATGAGGCAGTTGGACATAATCATTATAATGACTGGTAGTTCTTGATGTGTATTAGAGTGGAAAGTAGTATGCTTTTTTATTTTTACTGTTGGAAGATTGCCACTATCTTGCTATGTGTAAAGGGAATACAGTTAGGTTAGGAGAAAGCCCAAGTAATAGCCAGTCCTAGGAAGGGAACTGGAGGATAAGGGGAGCATGTGGTCTTCGGCAAGCTACTTAACCTCTTGGAATTTAGTTACTTAAGATAAAAAACAAGAATAATAATTAACACGTATTTTTGTTGGGGGCTTTGTCTTATGTGATTGTTGGGATCATTTGATATCATGCCAGCCATGAAAAAGAACTTCATTCTACCAAAGTGTCATTCACTCAAAGAAGAAAAATAAGCATTTCTTTTCAATCTATGTTACTTACCTAAGTATTAAGTATCTAATACATATTTCTTTAATATATGTTTTATAGCTCCGTTACTATGGACTCCTAAATTTATAAAATAGTTTTTATTATTTTATAATCAAGTGACTTGTTATATGAATGTGTCATCTGGAGGTCACAACTATTTTTAAAATTGTTAGGAACATTGTAGATACTAAAGGAATTTTATTTGAGTGCTTAAATATAGTATATTCAAAGAATGGAGAAAATTGGAAATATAAGTATTTAGAAAATTTTTGTTCCCAAATTGTCTGAGAAACCACCATATTCGTTTCCAAAGTGGCTGTACAAGATTGCACTTCCACCAGCAAAGGAGGAGTGCTCCCCTTGCTCCAAATCCTCCCGAGAATAAATTATCATTTGTGGTTTTGATCCCAGCCACTATGACATATATAAGATGAAATCTCAGAGTCACTTTGATTTGCATTTCCCTGGTGGCTAAGGATAATGGACACTTCTTTAAGTGTTTCTCTGCCATTTGAGAGTCTTCTGTTCAGAATTCTGTTTAGGTCGATACAACAATTTTTAACAGGATTATTTGTTTATTGTTGTCTAGTTTCTTAAATTCTTTATATATTTTAGAGATAAGCCCTCTGTCAGATGTGGGGGTTGGTGAAGATCTTTTCCCATTTTGTAGGCTGCCATTTTGTCTTATTGACATTGTTCTTTGCTTTACAGACGCTTTTCAGGTTTGTGAGGTTCCATTTATTAAGTGTGGATCTCAGGAAGTTGTCTCCTGTACCAATGTGATGGAAGCTATTCCCATGGGAGGCCTGCCCCTTTCTGACCCAACAGGGAGGAGGGGTGGATTGAGGGAATGTAGAGGAAAGGTGAGAGAGGGAGTGAGAGGAGAGGAGGGAAGGGAGGATGTAGTCCAAATGTAAAATAAATAATTAAATGAAAATAAAGCATTTCTTATACAAAAAATGAAACTATTATAATGGAAAATTCATATTTTTTACTTTCAAATCAGAAGAATAGTATAATAAAAAGGGAATTTTGGCTCTGTTTAAGCAAAAGAATTTGAAATGCAACAGATTTAATGGAGCATTACCAGATGGGAATGCATTAAAATAGCCCTAGCACAAGTTGAGGAGGAACAAAATGTGAGTAATAGTAATGGTACTGTGTAAAAAGCATGCCTGGAGAAACTCTGTGGAAGCTGGAATTGCAATAGTGTATCTAAGTGGAAAAGCTTTGTACACAGTTAATGATAGAAAACAAGGAATCATGAAAAACATGAATAATTTTGTCACAATTATTATTATGAGGATAATTGAAAGTATAATAATAGATTTTTCAGGGTATGGAATACTGAGGGATGGGACTAAAAACATGGAGAATTATGACAAATCAAAGCACAGAATAAAGAAACTGTGGACAAAAAGTGAAAAAGACGAGATGGGGGCAGTCTCAGAAGAACAAGATGAGCAGGACTATATCCAAGGAGGGATAAGAAACAGGAATCAACTTTCCTTCCTGAGCTACCTCTCTGAAATTCTTCTTTTGTTTTGTTTTTTGAGACATGGTTTGTATGTGTAGCTTTGATGCCCTTCTTGGAACTCACTGTCTAGCCAGGCTGGCCTCAAACTCACAGAGTACCACCTGCCTCTACCTCCCAAGTGCTGGGATTAAAGGCATGCACCACCACCGCCCAGCTGTACTGAGATTCTTGCTTGTGCATTGGCTCCTGACTTCTCTCCATGGTCCATGTGCGATAATAACTTTGGACTTTCTGCATCTCTGAGCAAGTTCCCATTTGCTTGGCTTTTCATACTCATAAACTCTGATTTTCCTTTACCTTCACTTATATTCCATCAGAGTTGATGGAGATCCACAACTTGTGGTTTTCTCTTACTATGTCCAGTTGTCTTTATCAACCAGAATAAAGATGAAGAAAAAGAGATTAAAAAGAAAAAGAAAATTTTTGTAGGTACACAAGACCTCCAAAAAATAAACAGCTTACTATTTACTTTCATCCAGTACTTAGCAATTTGTCACTTTCACCATGTGGCTCCTTAATTTTTTTAGCTTAAAAAAAAATCTCATCTTCACTTTTCTCTCTTGGAACATTTTTTTTAAATGTTGAATAAAATTTCCTTTTGGAAAAAAAGTTAACCACACATATTTTCCTTTTTTTTTTTTTATCCTGGTGTGATCAGACATCAGATGGCCTGGCAGTTGAACCCAGGTCCCCTGGAACATCAGTCAGTGGTCATAACCACCGAGCCATCTCTCCCTTCATATTTTCCCTTGAAGATGCTCTTTCTTATAGTCTACTGAGTGTATAGTTAATATGTCGGCATATTTATTAAATAAACTGGCAGTAAGTTACTGGTACAACTGCAAAGGAAACCAAATTAATCAGAGTGACAATTTAACTCAAAACTCATTTTCACAGATTGAAATGATGATGATCACAACTTCAGAAACAGAAACTAGTTTGATATTCATGTCTGCTTCTTAAAATAAAAAATTCTTTATGGGTCAAAAGAAGTGATTATTTTGACAACAATATTAAAACAAATATTCATCTCCTTAAAAAAGATGGATGAAATTTCTGCACTACAGGTTTGAAAGAATATTTTGTTCTACATAAGCAAAATACTTTTTTTCAAATGATAGACCAATTGCATGCATCTTTAATAGAATGAAAATACTTAAAACATCAATCACTTTACTACTATTTTTGTATTATTCTATGTAACAAGAAAGAGCCAGTACAGTGATACAAATATATTCAGACTACCTGGCTTCATTGCCTAGTATCTGAGAGCTACAAGACAACCAGTTCATCCCTTAGAATAAAATAGCATTAATTATTTCCTATACATCTTAAAAGTATCACATAAGTTACATACAAATACATTAAAATGACATCACACACATATATAAAACTGTGTAAATCACCTATAACTGTTATGAATAGTTTGTAGCACAACTGAGATATGATACCACTGTTTCACACAGACATTCATAAAGCTAGGGAAAACATACATGGATATGATCACTTATTTGAATGCCATGTGTCATGCAAATTAAGCAAGCATCCTGTGGCAAACAAGTATGAAAGCTAATTATTGACAGTATTACTTATTAATGCATCAATATTTCTTTTAAGTCACTTTTAAAGGAAATAGTTCATAAGTTTGATATTACAACACATTGTGACTCCCACAGTGTTAGATGATGGTTTTCAGCTCCAGCTGCGGGTGTAGCTATTAAGCTGCTTGGCATAAAACAATTTATGATGAAGATTTTAATGGGAAAACAGCAGATAATTGCATGAGTTCTTTTATCCCATCTGACTAAGCTCCTCTGTTTCATCCCTTACTAATGTATAATCAATTCTTTTTACAGGTTATGGAGGTGGGATGGATAATAATTATACAGATCAAATACTGTTGTCTTGAAATAACAGTATCTACTGAGTAAAGTCTATTGTTCTAAAACTGTATTGTAGCTAGAGTTTTCCTGCCTGGCCCACAGTCGGGACAAATGTTAGCCTATATTTCCTGCCTGGCCACTCTGCCAATCAGTGTTTTCTTTACTGACCAATCAGAGCAACAGATTTGACATACAGACCATCCCACAGCACTGTATTGCAAAGTTTTTAACCAAAGTTAAAAGAAAATTTTTTCCAATCTGGTTTCTACTTAACAGAAACTGGAGACTGAGGTTTCTTCAGAGCTGGTTAATTCAAAAACCCAAAGGTAATATCAATGACCCACATTCATCTTCTCATTCCACAGTGAATCTTTGGCTGCTTTTGCTTTACTGTGATTTCATCCAGTCACAGACATTGCTGCCATTCAGATGAAGGTACAAGAATTACCTGTGGCAGAGAGTAAACTAGTTTTTGTGCATCCATCCTCAAACTTGGGGAGGAGTGGGAGAGAGGAAGGATGGAAAGAATTTGCTGTGTGTTTTATTGGCCAATAGTAAAAACATGTATATGCCTAGAAAAGGAAACTGGGATATCTATGGTATAAAACCAAGAAGGCTACCCATCTAAACAAAACATTGGGCAAAAGCATGGTCTGATCTTTCCCCCAAACACTTATACAGTGCACATTAGCAAACACAGGACTGCGACTACAGAGAAGCTGGAAATGAGTGGTGAGTAGACAGCATGATGCCTAAAAAAGTCAGTAATGACTTTCTCTACAAAAAATTGAACTATGTTCATACATAACCAAATGTGTGTTTGATTATTTTGAGGTAAGAATACTATGCTATCTTAACACAATATATCAAATTAACATTATAATAAAACTAACTGATTTTCAGATAAATAAAAATAATGCCTTTAACATATTTTATTCAGTTCTATTATTTAGTAAAAGTATTGAGAAATTATTAGGTATCAGGCCTGGCATAGATGTTAAATAGATCCTGATAAATAAGTTTGGCCAAAATATGATCCCAACAAGCTTCAAGTCATAGGCCAAGCACTGAGTGAATAGAAACATAAATATAGTGAAAATAAGATAAGAGAAATATGAAGTGCCATTGGACAAATACTGATAGCAATAGATGTCTCATATTTCATCTGGGGAGTCAGGGATATGTGTCTCACTAAAAGAATAAAATTAAAGGAAGTTTAAAGCTGCTTGTAGTGCATATATGATTTCAGGACTGACCACTTGGTGTGGAATAACTGACTGGCATAGGTCATTTTATATAGTGAAGTTTGTATTTACAATTGTTTATATATATTTAAACAATTGCATTAATAGAGGCCATGAATTTGAGAAACACCAAGAGGGTACATGGGAGCAGTTGGGAAAGGGAAAGGGAAGAAAAAATTGATGCAATTATAATTTAATATGAAGAAATTTAAAAAAAATATTTTTAAGAAAAGATAAGAGGGAGCCCTATAAACAAGGAGTGGCACCCTCATGAAAATAAAAAAATAAAACTTTAAGAAAAGAGAATTCTTAAAGGGATTTAGCTCCATGGTAGAACTTTTGCCTGGCAAAAAGAAGACTTGAGTTTGCTCCACAGTTCTAAAAGGATAAATAAATAAATAAATAAATAAATAAATAAATAAATAGATAGATAGATAGATAGATAGATAGATAGATAGATAAATGAATAAATAAATAAAAAGTTAATCAAAGCAAACATAATAAAACATGACAAAGAATATTTTGGGATTAGGGATGCTTTCCTCTAATCCTAGAATCTATAAGGTTGTTTCAGGATGATTGTCATGAATTCAAGTGCAGAATAGAATGTATAGTAAATTCTATGTCAGCCTGACATGCAAAATGAGACCTTGATTCAAAAAGTTAATTATTACTGTTATTACAAAAGATAACATATTCAAAATGGAGAATACATTTTATCTTTACAGAGCATATAATTTATAAACAGAAAACATTAAGACATAGCATAGCTTTGCAGGGTTTTTTCTGAGAATTTTAATTTTATAGTTATATCATTAAACACTGCAAGGTTGTGTTGAGATGGCTCAGTGGGAAGGTCACTTGCTGACAAATCTGAAAACCTGAGTTTGAGCCCCAGAACATAGGTGGAAGGATCTGAAAGTTGTCCTCTGATTCCTATAATACTCCATATCATACACATGTGTGCACACACATATGCATGTACAGTAATTAAATAGATATAAAATATTTTAGACAAGAGTGAGCTATTTTATCAAATTCTACTTAATTTTCCTTTTAGCCTGAACAGCATTTAACTCATGGAAAACGAAATAATTATTGAAGTCCAAAGTCCTGTGGTTTCAGTAAAATTATGCATGTTAATTAATTCTACTTGAAGGACACTTTCATGCTCACATTACAATGGAATAATTGCATAATGATAGTACTATCAAATGAATGGGATCTATAATGCAAACCTTTGAACGCTGTGCTTTGAAAGGCAGGCTGTGCCTACTGCCTTTAGCACAAGCTGCCAATATTCACCCTTGGGTTTATGCTGTTTTATCCTTTTACAAAGTAGATAACGGCTATGGAATTGCTAATAGCAGACAGATCCAATTCAATATTTTGTACTTGGTAGAGAAGTTAGGAAAACCGGAATTTTCAATTATAGTCATGGAGAATACAGTCTTTTAGGTTTATGACTCTTTGTGACTGTCCTAGAGATAAATACATGTAAATTGTGCATTTATTGTCAAACCATATATGTTTTAGAATCTTTTTATATTAAAATATCTAAGTTTTTACCTCTTGCTCTGGCATAATCCTGAAGAAAATCTAGTTACTATAGTATCTGGTTGATTCACTTTCCTATATAGGACCAGGAAGGGGCTGAATGCTTGCTGTGAACACTGGTGCACCCAACACCTTGAATAGACTCCACTACATAGTGTGAATGTAGTAGACATTAACTGAACAAAATCAGAATATTGAAACACATGTCCTGTAACTATAAGTGGCATCACATGTTTTACTGCTACTGAAAAATACTGAGTCAGTGCTTAATATGATACACATCAGCAAATGATATTTCCTTGTAAAATATTTAGATTTAATCAGATTATATCAGTTTTCCCTATTAGAAGAGATAAGGTTTCATGCTTTGGCTCTTTTGAGCACATACATTCCAAAGTACTTTACAAAGAAGCCTACACACATATAAAAGTAACTGCTTATTTTTTTTTTTTTTTGGAGACAAATAATATTTCAGTGTCAGAGCCATATAATTTTTGGGTTCTTAAGTGGCAGAATCCACTCAATTAGTATGTTCAAATTTGAGAACATGAGGCATTAGAAGTGTAACTATAGTCAGAAACAATGACAAATATATTGCTTTAAAATATATATGCATCGTGGATAAATGGATAATAGTGATAGCCCTGGGTTTTTGGTTTACTACAACGCTTTTGCAATGTCAAAGCTTTTTTCCAATAAATACTCGTTTCCCCTCATAAACTATCAGTTTTACCACTATTCACCTTTCAGAACAGGAGCACATATTTTTACAGGAACCACAAGAGAAACTATTCTTTACTTTGACTTATTTTTTAGTTATTGCTGAAAATATTCTTATCATCCTGGATTTAGAAAACAGTACAAGTATTGTTTAAAGTTAGGTAGGCATTTGTGTGAACCACAGTGACAAAGTTAATGTTATATCAAGATCTAATGAAAGTAACAATCTTATTCTGATTTAGTTCAAAGTAACTTATTATTATTATTAGAGAACCTAATAATGTAATTCTTTTTATTGAAACAAAAAAAAAGTCTGCTAGAAGCTGGAAAGTGGGTGTTGGGTGGGGAGTAGATAATTACTGAATGAGATTAGGAATAGGGTCATTTGGGAAGTTGGTGTATTTTGTTGAGTTTTGGCAGCTGGCCAAGCAAATGTGTGGTGTTTGCAAATATTCATGTAACATGCAAACCTTAGTGTTGGGGACTGCTTCCAAAGAAGAGCGGCTGTTATCTGCTTCTTAGTTATCTTCAGAAAATAGCACTAACATCTACATGTGAGGGAAGGACAGTCATGAACTAGAAGGTGATTGGTTTTTATGAGTTGTATGGATTACTTTTCACATCACCCTAACAAGTTATCTGACAGAAACAAATAAAGAAAATGTTTAATTTGTCTCACACACTCAAAGGAATTTTATAAAGCATGAAACAATGGGGAAAAATAGCAACAGAAGTTCCAAATCAACAAGTGTGAGGTCAATGCTAGTCACATGTTGTAACCAAGAAGCAGAGACACCTGATTGGAGCTAGGAGCTAGCAAAATCTTCCATGAACAGTCCTTAGTGACAGACTTCTCTAGCAGGAATCTTAGATGGTCTTATTAATAAAATCAAACCTGAAGCCAAGTATTGGGGTGAACACTGAAAGATCAGAGAGACAGAACAAGCTACAGCTACCTCACCTCACTGGATCCTTAACTGTTTTTTTTTTCCTCAGACTGGAGGCCTCTGAGTCCTCATCCAGAATGGGTCTCAGCTGAACTGCTGCTCGAAAGCCTGAAGCTTAACCAGCTAAAAGTTTACCAGCCAAGTGCTTCTAGTTTCTTGTCCTCACACCTTATATACCTTTCTGCTTTCTACCATCACTCCCTGGGATTAAAGGTTCTCTTTCTGGGATTAAAGGCGTGAGTCATCATGCTTGGCCGTATCCTTTTACAGATGGATTTCTGCCTCTGGAATGCTAGGATTAAAGGTGTGTGCTACCACTGCCTAATTTCTATGTTTAATATTGACTGTTCTGTCTCTGACCCCAGATAAGTTTATTAGGGTGCACAATATTTTGGGGAACACAATACCACCACAGACTTCTACTAGCTTTTGGTACTATTACCACCCTAGTGTCCTTTGTTCTGTAGTTCTTCAGTTATTCTCTTTAATTGCAGCCACTCTGTTGATTAAGCTTATCATTCCTTCGAGTTCTACTCTATGCTCATTCTCACCTCTGTATTGCATTAAGAACTCCTCCCTAGCCTCTCCAAATTTGTGGCCACATACCAGTTCACCATCACATATGAATTGATTTAGAAATAAGGTATTTACAAACTATAACTATTTAAAATCTGAAAGAGGACAAAGTAGATTACAGAGTATCCTAAGCCAAAGGCCAATACTTTTAAAAGAAGGCATATACTCAGAAGTGCACAAGGATTATGCCAAATAAAAACAGAAACAGACACTGAACTGATGAATCTCTAAACTAAGAATGAATAGAACTTATCAGAAGCCTTCAAAACAGATGGACCTGTGAAAAACATGATTTCAGCTCTCCAGATTTATTCAATATAGTACTTGAAGTCAAGTCAAAGCATCATTTGCAGATGACATGATAATATATATAAGTGACACTATAAATTTCACCAAGAAATTCCCACTGCTGACAAACATTTTCAGTACAGTAGCTACATGCAAAATTGATTAACAAAATCTAGTAGTTTCCCTACGTACAAAGGACAAATGGGCTGAGAAAGAAATCAGGGAAATGTTGGGGAATATTATTTTTAATTGTGTTGCATTTTTTCCTACTGCTTTTGTTAACAATTCAAAGATGTGTTTGATTAAATAAAATTAACCTGGGAGCAGGAGGCTGAGTCAGCAAGTAGCTGACAGGAAGTGGTAAGGAGGGACCATGTGTGGGAGGTTTTTTAGAGTGAGGGCTGAGAGAAGTAGCTGGGTGTAGTGGGTAGCCATTCCAGCTTGGATCTGGAAGTTCCAACCCCCATTGAGACTCTGGCAACTGTCACACCTACGAGGCGGGGCCAGGAGAGGCGCCTGGAGACCGGAGACCTGGAGGGTCCCCGGACCCTGGACGCTGGAAGTAGACCGATCAGAGTTCTCCAGAGAACACCACTGGACTGCCACCACACCTTTCCCAGACCCTGTTACCTATCCCTTCACTTGTAAGTCACCCCACAAAATAAACCTCCCTTTTAACTATGTGGAGTGGCCTTAATAATTTCACTAATAGCTGGGTGTATTTGAAGACACCAGAAAAGGGAGAAGGTTAGACACTAGCTATTCAGCCTCTCTGAGCAGGTAGAATTCCACCTAAACCATTGAATCATGAGCTCTTTAGATTTAGATAAATTCCCTTATAGCTTTGAAAGAGTCAGTGCCTGAGGGAACAGAGAACCCTCAGGCTGCAGCCCTTGTGTCTGAACCACTACTGCTAGCAGCTGAGTTGGAATCTCTGTCAAGGACATTGGTTGCTTAAGGGGTAGTCCTATAGATAAGAAAAAATGGTTAACAACAGGGAAACAACATTTTTTAAAATAGCCTCAAACAACATAAAATATCTTTGGGTAACTCTAACCAAGCAAGTGAAAGAATTGTTTGATTCTGGGATTAAGACACTAAAGAAAAAAATTGAAGAAGATATCAGAAGATAGAAAGATTCCTCCATGCTCATCTACTTGTCAGATTTATATAGTAAAAATGGCAGTCCCACAAAAGCAGTCTATAGATGCAATGCAATCTCCTCAAAATTCCAACATAATTTTTCACCGATCTTAAAAGGACAATTTTCATCTTCACATGGAAACACAGAAAAACCCAGTATATCTAAAACAATTTTGAATACATGTATATACTAATGTGTATATATGTATATTTTCATGCATCTCTATAGGTTCATATGTATATGTATACATGTGTGTTTATGTGTGTTATGATTGCATATTCGAATGTATGCTGATGAATTTGTAAGTTTATGTTTGTGTGTACACATGTGTATGTGTGCACATGTGTATGCTGATGAGTACGTACATTATTGTTTCTGTGCTTATATGTGTATACCTCTGTGTGTTTCTGTTTCTGCTTATATGTATATATTTTTGTGTTTATATATGTGTATATTTATGAGTGTGTATTCTCCTGGTTTTTAAAATGTGTATATTAATGTGTATCTATGAGTGTATTTCTGTTGTTGTTCATGTATATGTACAAATGTATATTTGTGTGTGTATTCATTGATATATAGGTTTATGTATGTTTTGTGTATGTGTGAATGTGTATCTTTGTGTTTGTGTGTATACATACATATATTTACATATGGGTACATGTGTATATTTATATGTGTGTGTACATGTGTATATTTATTAGTGTGTATGTTTATGTTTGTGTGTATAAATGTGTATTTTTTGGTTTTGTACATGTGTATGTTTATGATGTTTTGTATATATATATATATGCATTTATATGTACACACATACACAAACAACACCACACATACATATATAAATGTGTATGCATGTGTGTGTGTGTGTGTGTGTGTGTGTGTGTGTGTGTGTGTGTGTGTGCATAAAAGGATATGAAGCTGGTAATAGATAATGATGAGGGGCAGAAGGAGTTAGAAGGAGAATGGGAGTGGGTATGATCAGTATATATTGTATTGATCTTTTTTATTTATTTTTTAAATTTTTTTATTTTATAATTTAATTTAATTTTACATATCAGCCATGGATTCCCCTGTCCTCCCCCTTTCCCCACCTTCCCACCACCCTCCCTTAATCCCAACTTCTCCAGGGTATTTATTTATGAATTTCTCAATAATAAATACATTATTATAGGAACGAAATTTATCCTAGATGCAATTTTAGATTTCTAGACACACAGTTACTTACATTGGAATCTTTCTCCCATTCTTTAGGTTCCTTAGTTCATCTTGCTGACTCCTCCCTTGACTTCACAGTGGCTTTGAATTCTTTTAAGGACTTCTCTAAGGTGACTTGCCAAATTTGTTAATTTTATAATTTGTTGGCAATAAAATGTAGTTTAATTCTTCTGGCCATGAGTATCCATTATTAGCAGCATAGTTATTGAAACAACTCTTTCTCTGAAGAGTTTGAAAACTTTTGCCAATAATACATTGGCTATAGGTTTACTTTTAATCTTTATGCTCTAATTGGTGTTGATACCAATTAAAGGCTGGTGGTTGTTACTAAAGCTTGTGTTTACATTGTATTTTTCAGAAGACAATAACTAAGTGCATCTCTATGTCTCTTGAAAATCTTACCTCATGTCTCTACATATTAGGAAAAATCATCTATTACTTCTATTCTTTCTCAGAACTTTTTCAACTCACTTGATGAAAATATTTATTTTTTAAGGAAAAAGAAGAATCCAAAATAACCTCCATTTGGCTCACTAAAAGACACACTGCTTTTTTTCATCTCTGTGATCTGAAGCTCCTGAATGATGAGCTATTTTTTTAATATTAATTACTTATTTTCAGATAGAATCCCTCAACAATCTCTTCTTTTAGCTGTGTTTTTTTGTTTTTTTGAAATTAGTATAATTATATGATTCCCCTCTTTCCTTTCTTCTCCCTAAGCTCTCTTATACAATATTCCTTGCTCTATTTTAAATTGATGGCTTTTTTCATTAATCATCAGTATAGATTTACATATACATGTATTTATAGTGTATATGTATGTTTCTGTATTTCTAAATACATAAACACAAACTTCAGTATCTATACAATTTTACTTGTGTGTATATTTTAAGGGTTGACCATTTGGTATTGAAAAGACAATTGGTGTATTCTTCGATGAGGAAGGCTATTTACCTTTTCTTAGCATTCCTTAGTAGACTGTAGCTCATTGCGTAGGATTAAAGTCTCAAGAACTTTCCTCCATTCATGCAAGCATGTCTAATTTTGTCAACACTTTACAGTTCATATTTAGGCAATTATGTTGATGAAACTTTATAGGTGTAGCTTTAGATATCATCAGGAGACACAGTCTAGGCATTATGGCTGTGAAAGGTTGTTTCCCTGCTTTGGAAGCTTGCATGATGCCTTATGGAAACAAGAAAGATAATTTGCAAGGAGAAGACGTTTGGATCAGTTTCACCTAAGGTATGTCTGGGCTTTGTGTATGAAGATAGTAGTGCCTTTAGCCATAAGAACTTACCTTTCACTTCAGTGGAGCAAGCAACCAAGGGCAATAGCAACAACCTGCAATGTTTCTGGAGTCTCTTGAACAAACAAGAAGTCACAAGACCTTCTTTCATCTTGTGTCAGTACTTCAGGCCTCCTACATTCACTACCCTTTATAATAGGTGTTTCCACTACCATTCCATTCACTTCCCTTTTATTCTCTCTTGAATAATCTGTATGTCTAACTTATGCCTTCATTTTGCTGACACAATTTAGCATTTTTGTTGTTATTGTCGAGACTTATGTTTGGTGATAAATCTTGAGCTCCACACCCCATCCCCAAAAGTGCTGCTAACACTAAGCTATAATTTATTCCTACTGTCATAACCCTCACAATTTTTGTCACCATTCAATGATTCGATCATGCTCTTCTTTGAGATTAAATTGAACTTCTTGCTGCCCTTTTTAATGGAACTACATCATAACAGAAACAATTCTTCAAAATATAAGCCAGGTTGTATCATAATGATGGAGGAAATCCTATTTTACATACACTAAAATTCAAACATCTTTCACATAATCTACAAAGCCTTCCTTGCACAATGAGATTTTTATAACCTTTTACCCTCATTCCACTTCTCACACATTCTTCTCTTTCTCTCACTTTGCCTTAGATCATTGCTAAGATCATGACCTCACATCATTTTGTCTTCTAGTGACTTTTTGAGACCTTTTTTTTTCAGGGGAGGTGTTGACACTAAGCAGTAGATAAAGAGAGAAGGTACTGTTCTCCTCTTTAAAGGGACTTCAGGAAATCCATTGACTGGCCTTTTCAAGAGATGAACTTTAGTGATTGTATTATCTGTGTGAACATATACACACTAATGCTTACATTAAAATATCATCACAGTGCTCTACCAGATCTCAATATTCCAATATTTAACTTCATTTTTGAAAGTAGTTTGACTCTCACTTCTTTTAGTAGTTAATTTTTAATTATAAAAAATCAGTCGTACCGCATACAGCAAATCTCCTATCTTCGTTGTTCAGCTACTTTCTTCACCTTATTCAGCCCCAACACCCATCCCTCACTGCCACTTCTTTCAGAGCAATTCTAGTTTCCATAGCCCTGCAAGTGGTCTGCAGCTCCAGCTTGCATCCAGATCCCAGCCTGAGCCTATGTATCCTGGCCCTGCTGGAGCACCCACATTTGATCTGCTTCTCCTTCATTTGATATGCTCTAACTAACTCCATTCCTCACCCAACTCTCCTCTGTGGAAACAAGCTTATTTGGCTTCCCATCACTTTAAGCTGAGGCAGATTTTAAACGGTGCCAGGAGTACAGTTGAAGAATGTGTTATAATCAGAACTGTCTTCATTTAAAAAGAAGAAATATAAGACCAAAGCCACTGTGGTTGAGGACACAGTATGAGTCATGGTGTAATAGAAAAGCCATTACTTGAGATAGTGGAAAGGATATGGGTGGTAAATATTAAGAGACAGAGCTGAGAGCAATTTTCTTCTACCCCCAAGCTATATTCACTCAGATCCATTGTTTTAGTAATTATGAACAATAAGCAAAAGATAAGGAAAGCCAACAACAGCTGAAACCAAGAAACACAATGAATACAGTGAATGCAGATCACAGTGGAGAGAATGTAATGATGCTAGAGCTCAATTCTTTAAATCTAATTAAAAGCCAAGCTCACAAAATTGAACTGGAAAATGTAAAGTGTTCTTTTGAGAAAACATAGTCCCCCATGACAATTTCTCTGGTAAAGTTGTGAATTTTATTCCCTGTTTTTCTACTTTGTCCCCAACCCTTCAATCCACAGCAATGAGCCTGTAACTCAGGCCTCAGCATCATTGTATCTTATCTCTTAGCAAGAACAAATGCCACAGGTATGTCAATCACCCCCTCAGAGACAGTTCAAGACCTGTGGGGATTTACCCCGAAGCAAAAGCAAATGCAATGTCAACTGTGCTGAAAAAGCAAAAACATGACGTATGGTGCTATTAGTTGTCAAACAAATTTGTTTCTGCTCTGACATAAGATAAAGTCAACACCATGGTATGCTGTAGGATGGTCTGTATGTCAAATTGCTCTGATTGGTCAATAAATAAAACACTGATTGGCCAGTGGCTAGGCAGGAAGTACATGTGGGACTAACAGAGATGAAAAAGAAAGAACAGGAAGGCGGAAGGAGTCACTGCCAGCCGCCGCCATGACAAGCAGCATGTAAAGATGCTGGTAAGCCAAAAGCCACATGGCAAGGTATAGATTTATGAAAATGGATTAATTTAAGCTATAAGAACAGTTAGTAAGAAGCCTGCCATGGCCATACAGTTTGTAAGCAATGTAAGTCTGTGTTTACTTGGTTGGGTCTGAGCGGCTGTGGGACTGGCTGGTGACAAAGATTTGTCCTGACTGTGGGCAAGGCAGGAAAACTCTAGCTACAATGGTAAGAGATACAAGATGGAAGGAAAAATAATGGCAAAATTACAAAACTGAACATTGTAAGCTCCAAGCCTTTGGCTCCTCAGATATATAAAACTTTGCTTAACCTGACACCTGCACCACTGTGTACTGTCAACTGATTCCTACATCATTTCTCCATGACTCCTAATCTTTCTTATTGCGATTTGGTCTTTAACAGTTGAGTCTGACATGGGAAGATATTTCTCAGCTTTGATTCCAGAATCCTGGTGACTGTGCTTGAAGAGATGTCTGTTGATAAAACAAGGTAAGTTGAAAGTACCTGGAGATAATTCTTCCTATTTTCTAATAAGTTTATGTCCAAGAATAAAAAGATGCAGTTTACAGGGTTAAAAAGGATAAGGAAGATCACAGCAAAGCTGACTCTGAGCCTTGATGAAATGACCTGAATACCCCCTGGAACTTATAGTATGGGAAAAAACTGCTTAAAAAAAAGAAAAGAAAACATTTTTATGCTCTTCTAAATATGTGTCTCAATAGCATGCAATCAATTTAAAAACAAATCATATGTCTATTCATTAAGGGGAGACTAAGCCATAACCCTACCAAGACCTTTTGCATGTAAGGTAAAGCCAATATCTACAAAGAAATTTTTATTCTTAGGTTGGAAAACAGAGGAGTTGGGACATATTACAGTGCCTGTATATAACTGATTATTTAAAGAGAAATGAAAAGATAAATTTCAGAGCACATAAAAGATGTAGAAAAACCCTCATAAATTGTTAGTGTTTTAAGGGAACTTGTGTGAAAACCAACGAAGAACTCCAATCTATATACTAATATCTGCATTTTGACCATTCTCCTGTGGTTTATTAGTCAAATTTCTATATTTCTTTTCATTTCATTAAGAAAAAAACAGTGCCAGCAAGAATGGGGATCTTGGGCCCTAAAATGAGACTGTATGTACAGGATGATCTACCCAGGCCTGTCTAGCCATGAGGAACTACCACCTGTGGAAGGAGCAATGCATTTTAAGCTAACAAGCTTAATGTATAAGGCACTGAGATAGCTCTGGGAGAGCAAATTTGAATTCTTTTCACTGGAAACAGAGCTACTGGAAAAACAGTTTCACAGGAGGGCCTAAAAAGATCTTGGGACTGTGCTTATAACTGTGGCCCCTAAAGACTGAATCAACTGGCCTTGGCCAGTCCTGAATGATAGTTGAAAGAAAGCAAGTGAATCACAAGAGTGAACTGCCAAGCTCAGCTCTCCATCAATGCCATCTGACAGAAAGAACTTTGAAGAAGTTCAACATTCTCAAGTAGCTTGATGTAAGGGGCTACACACTCTTTTGTGGGACAGGCATATCGTCTCAGCCACTTGAGTTGTGAGTACTACAAGTTCTCTGATGCAGATATACAGGAAATTTACACAATCCCTGTGCATTATTTTACGTGCTTGTGTCCAAATGTGAATTGTAAGTGATCCAGTGTCTGCATTAAATATAATGGAATCCTACAAAAATAAACATAAAAAATTAGTTGTTTTTCAAACAATTTATATTATCTTACTCTTTTAAACAGGGTGTCATTAAGTAGCTAAGACTGTCCTGAAGCTATGTAGCCAAGGCTGGCTACCATCTGACTTAGCTATTCTCCTACCTTAGGTCTTCAAATGCTGGGATGCACAGCATGAGCCACTATAAAAAATGATTGGCCTATCATTTTTATATTCTGCGCCTTCAGTTTTATCTGCTTGTTCTATACCTGTTTATGTGGCTCTGGGGTTCAAATATAATCGTTTTAAATTCAGATACATAGTGGTGGAGATATGACTCGATAGTTAAGTATGCTCATTAACTTTTAAGATGAGTTCTCAGCATCTACTACATACAGTTCACAATTGCTACTAATTCCAATTCTATGAACTTCAGTTCTAGCCTTTATGCACGCGCGCACGCACACACACACACACACACACACACACACACACACACACACACACTAGCCTACCCCCACCAGAGAGAGAGATCTTTCAAAAATAAATATTACAGATTTTAGACATAAATTTGCACAGAATCATAAAGAAATCACAATATGTTTTTCACATTTATCACTGAAGAGTGTTCTAAGAGAGCTAAAAAATAAAAAAGACAAATGCAAGCCAGAAAAGCAAGGAAGTTTGGGAAAATCAAAGGTTACTGCAGGTCTGGAACCAGCCCAGCATTGTTCACTGAAAAACAGTAGGAATACTCATAAACAAGCTGAGCTAGACTTCCAGAGTTTCCTGGGAAACTCTCCGTGTGGAAGGGTATTTCAGGAAGGATTCTACCTTTTTGAAAATTATCCTAGCTGGGGATGGGTAGGGGAACTCAATTCAGTCATCCTGGATAAGAACATGGTCCTCAGCTAACAGTAGAACCAAATCACAAGAGTGCTTAACCTTCTGCTGCAGAATGTCCTAGGTACCTGTACTGAGAGTTTTCAGAGGCTGAGGTCTGTCAGAATGCAGATGACTTGGGATGCCAGCTTTAAAAGCCATGTGTTCTACTACAGAAACATCTGGCTCTTGCTACAGAGATAGCATAAGCACATATGGACAATCTCAACACCAGCTTCTCAAATAAATATGTCCTTCTTAGCAAAAGAGATTTAAGATGCAGCTTTCTCACATGATTAGTACTTTTATCCTACCTGTGTAGAGAGCAGCAGTAATTTCTAGATATTCAGGTAAAGGAGCAAGACAGGTAGGACCCAAGAGTTGAAGAGATGTGTGAGTGCAGTGTGGAGAATGAATTCATACCAAGAGGTATAAGTAGAAGGACAGGAAACATGTATGAATTATTGTGCCAAAATCCCACAGCACAGAATGCTGTCCAAATAGACTTTAAATTTGACATGCACATTTAAAGATCAAATTACTAAGATTTTTAAGAGAGTGACAGCCTCGATCCCCTCTTTAGTGCAGAGTCCTGTGTAAACAGAGATAGTCTATGCTCGTGAAGACATGTGCCAAAGACTGTTGAATTTAAAGGAGAATGGAACTTCAATGCATGGGGATTAACTTGGCCAATGACTCATGAGCCTCAGACAAGATCCTTATATCTCAGAGAGAACTTCAATTCTGACCAATAAACAATGATCTAAGCTCTGTCGTGAGAGTATGAGTGAAGAATTAAGTCAAGCTGTGTTTGGTTTTTGAAATGCAGAAAAGCTAAAGTCTTTCCCAAACTAAGAGAAAAAACAGAACAGTGATGGCAGAAACCATTTCTTTCTCTAACATTATCTGTTTGCTATCAATAGTGTTATTTAAAAGTATAAGGACCAAGAGGGAGACCAGGATACAGGGTGGTGATTTCAGTTCAAAGTGGCTTAACTATTTGAAAATGTTTCAGTTGGAGAATACCTTTAGAAATCAGAATAGCCGTTTTGACATGCTAGAGACAAAATCCTTCACCTGCAAAACCCAGGGAGTTGCATAAAACTCTGGGGCTTTATGAAATATCCTTCCAATAACTTTTTAAAATTTAAAACCATTAATTACAGAATATTTTTTTATATATTGCATATTTGGCAAGTTAGATGGTATGACCCAAATAAACGCTATTCAATATAGCAAAATGTGTTATAAGATCACTTATTACTGCAAGATTTTATGTATAAAATTACACCATCAGGAAAATAATCATGGAAATCAACATACATTTATAAGTTAAACTGTACAAGAGACCTTGACATTTGTTCACTTATTTCTTTGTGATGATTATTGATTTTTAATTTGACTATATAAATTTATCATTTTTCAGCACTCATCTACTATTCAGTCTTACCTAATCTATTTCCATTTATTGCACCATATTATCCTCCATTATAGTATAGCTTGGAGATAATTTTGTACATCTTTCATTTATCTGCATTATTACAAAAAGTATGTTTATTTTAACAGGCATGTATTCAATTTTATGCTTGTTTTTATGTAGCTTTCATTTTAATGGAAGACTCCGATTTGACTTTTTTTTAATTTTTATTGATTCTTTGTGGATTTCACATCATACATTCCCATCTCAGTTATCTCCCTTTCCCCTAATACCCGCCCTCTGCCCTTGCTATCTCTCCCCAAAATGAAACCATATTTAAAAGAAAAAACAAAAACCAAACAAAACAAAAATAAAAACAAAAACAAAAGCAATCTTGTCTTGGAAGCTGCCGTGTGGCCCATTGTAACATACAGTTTACCCTTCCTTCAGTCTATCTTTACTTGCAAGTGTTCACTACCGTGAGTTGTTCTGGCTCAAAACCTCTGGTTTCTGCTACACCACCGAAAATGGACTCTCTCTACTTCTCTTGGACATCCTGTTGTTTCCCTGTGTTGTGGAGATCCTGCTGGTTTGGATCTGGAGATTCAACCCCTTCACATGCTCCAACAGTTTAAAGATTCAGTGGATCTTGGGTTGGGCCAACTCATAGCCCTGGTTTTGGGCCTGGGCGATAGGTGGGTTGGTCAGCTTGCTAACTTTCCCTCATTGTCACTACCCATATGAGCTCTCCAGCACCGCCTTGGCAAGCTTACCCAATGCAACCCACAGCAAGGAGCAAGGCCAGTTCTCCTACCCTCTGGCCCTCTGAACCAATTCCCCCTCACTCATATCACGAGTGCAGAGCTCTACTCTTTTGCCCAGGCAAGGTACAAGGCCCCATCTCCCAATTGCTCTAAGGGTCATAAGAGAGTGGGCAGGGTCCGCTCCCCTGCTTTCAGGGATTCAGGGCTGGCTCACCTGTGACCTTGACAACAGGGTCAGCTCTAGTGTGTTGCCCAGGCTGGGTACAGGTCCCCTTCTCCTGTGTGCTGCAGCTGTTGTGGGGTAGGGTTAGTGCTCTCACTCTACTGACCCTAGGGCCAGGTCTCTCCCTTATCACAGGTAGCAAGGGGCCTAGAGGGAAGGGCATCTTTCCCTCACCTATGCCACTGAATGGAAGACAGGGGGATTGGAGGTGTGTGTGGTCAGCTCTGTTGCTCTCCTGCCCTCAGGGATGGATCTCCTGCTTCCCTGGCATCAAGGTCAGCTCTAGTGTGCTGCCCAGGTAGGAAACAGCAGAGACTGCTTTCTCATGCACTGCAGTTGGTGAGGATCAGGGCTAACTCTCCCACTCTTGTGACCCCCATGGCCAGCTCTCTCACCTGCCACAGGTGATAAAGGGTGAGGTTTGGGGAGTGCATCTTTCCCTTAACTAAGCCACCAAAGGGGTGGGTGGGGGGTGTCAGCTCTCCAGCTCTCATACTCTCAGGGTCATTTGGCTCACCTGTGTCCCTGACCACAGGGTCAGCTCTAGTGTGCTTCTCAAGTGAGGTAGGTGCATGCCTATGGTGGGGCCATCTTTCCCAAGTGTGGTTCTCCTCTGAGATCAGCATGGCCCCGACAGCTGCATGGCCCCTGGGCATTAACACGGTCCCAGGTGGCTGGCCAGACACAGGGCATCTGCTGAGCCATCTTTGGCAACTGGAGCCATGGACACCACCCCAGACTTAGGCCTCTGCAGCAGGACCATAGACCCAAACATGGCCCTTTGGCAGCAGCCCATGTCTGGAGGTCTCCATTGTTCTAGGTGACAGCACTGGCCACCCAGATCAGCAAGGCCCAGGGAGCAACATGATCTTAGATACTGACATGGTCTGAGGTGGCTGACCAGACCTCGGCCATCTGCATGACCTTCAGTGACAACAGGAGCCCAAGATATCAATTCAGACCCTGAATGCAGCATGGCCAGAGAACCAGACAGGGCCCTCAGCCGAAGCCCTGGTCCCAGGGATACCATGAACCCAGTTGACAGCCCTGACCACACAAATTGGCCTGGTACCAGCAACAGCACAGCCCTGGGACATCATCATGGTCAGAAGTTGCGGCCTAGCCCCCGGTATTCACGTGGGCGCTGGCGGCAACATGGGTCAGGGACATCAATACAGACCCTGGCTGCTGCAGGAACACGGACCTAGACATGGTCTTTGACAGCAGCCCAAGCTAGGTTGTTATCATGGCCCCAGATGGCCATGCAGGCCACCCAGATTGGCACAGCCCTTGCCAAAGCACGGCCTCCAGTTACCAATGTGGTCCCACCATAGGTCCCTGCATGGTCCCCAATGATAACAGGAGCCACAGACATCAACTCAGGCTCCCTCAGCTGCTCCAGGGCCCTGGATCAAGACCTGGCCCTTAGTCATAGTCCAGTCCCAGACATCTCCCAGGACTCAGGACTTGGGTGACCAGATGGCCATTCACATCAGCTGTTCCTCACCTCCCTCACCTCTGTAGATCTGCCTCTCTTCCCTACCCACAAGCCGTTTACCTTGCCCTCTCCTCAATATCACCACCCTGTACTCTCTCACTACAGTGATGCTCAATTACCCACCTCCAGGGATTTTGTTTGAGCTACAGGTGGTACTTGATTGAATACTGCCCACCCTGGTCATAAGGATGGTGTGGACTTTTGCCTTTCCTCTCTTCTGTGCCCAAGAGAGGTACCAAGCAGGCTTTTGGTTGACTGTGGCCCCAGCAGACCCAAAAGTCTGGGGATGGGGATTGTCATGTGTCCACAGATTTAGGCGCCAGGGTGGAGTCCAATGTAGTGATATTGTGTTCCCCAAAATATTGTGAGCCCCAATAAACTTATCTGGGGTCAGAGAACAGAACAGCCACTAGATACAGAAACCAGGAAAATGGTGGCACACAAGCCTTTAATCCTATCACTTGGGAGGCAGAGATCCATCTGTATCTCTGTGAGTTCAAGGCCACACTGGGAACAGCCAGGCGTGGTAACAAGAGCCTTTAATCCCAGGCAGTGATGGCAGAAAGCAGAAATGTATATAAGGCGTAAGGACCAGGAACTAGGTTGGTTAAGCATTCAGGCTTTTGAGAAGCAGTTCAGCTGAGATTCATTTGGATAAGGACTCAGAGGCTTCCGGTCTGAGGAAACAGGATCAGCTGAGGAACTGGCGAGGTGAGGTAGCTGTGGCTTGTTCTGCTTCTCTGATCTTCTAGCATTCATCCCAATACCTGGCTTCGATTTTGTTTTATTAATAAGACCCTTTTAAGAATCATGCTACAGTCCAAAACTCCTGGGTGATTGTGGCATTTTCTTTTAATTAAATCACATATTCATGATAAGACCTACAAAATTCCACATAATAATATGGTGTTTGAGGGCCATGGAGTGGATGAGTGGGTAAAGTTGCTTGTTGCCAAACTTGGTGACCTGAATATAATTCCCAGCATCCACATGGTGAAGGAAGAGAATCAATTCTTTTAAGTTGTCTTCTGACCTTCAGTGTGATTAGAGGAAAACCTCCATTCCTCCATATTCAAATAAAGTTAAACATTTCCATTTCCTCAAACATCTATCATCTTTTTGTTGTGAATAACTTCACAGCCCTAACTTCTAGATATTTGAACTTTCTGGGGCATAGTGATACCTATAAAACATATATTTTCCAAACACACAGCAGAACTTCTATCTCTTTCAGCTTATTGCTCATCAATTGGCCTCTCTGCATCCTGCTACACTCGGTCTTAGGTAACCACCTACATTCTACTTCACCATCTTTTCACATTTCCCACATAAATAAGATTATACATTGCTTGTCTTCCTAGTACTGACTTTCTTTACTCACCATAATAACATTTACACCAATTCAAAATGAACCAAACAGAACTTCATTCTCTTTTATGATACTAGCCCCACATTGTATAAATGCACATTTCTATCAATTTATCAGTGGATGGAGATAGGTTATTTTAATTCCTCTGCTATTGTGAATAATGCTTTAAATAATATGTATGTATGCAATATCTTCAATCTGCTAAGTTCACATACTTTGAATAAAATACACAGTAGGAGAATTACTCTTTCATACAATCATTCTACTTTTCATTTTTAGAGGAGTTGCCACACTGCTCTTCAGAACAGCTGTACTAAATCACATTCTGAATAGCAGTTTTAAGCATTTCATTTTTGCCACTTTTTATTTTTTCAATTTTTTGAGACAGGGTATCTCTGTATAACAGTCCTAGCTGTCCTGGAACTCTCTTTACAGACAAGGCTGACCTCTACCTCATAGAGATCTGCCTCCCGAGTACCGGGATTAAAGGCATGGACCACTACCACCTGGCTCATTTTTGTCACATTCTTGTCAGTACCTGACCCAATAAAAACAAGCACAATCAAAAACTATAACATTTCTCTTACTGTATAATCCATCTGTTCTAATTCCTGCACAGAAACTCGTGAGTACCCTTTAGCAATCGAGTATTGCAAAAACAGTTGGAAAATGTGCCATAAATACTGTTCAATAAATATCTTTGTGAATTTCTGTGGGGATGTGTGATCTATAACTAGTTTAGTTGCTTGTCCTAATGTTGTAATATATTTTACATTTATTTACTTCAAGTGTTGCAAAATTTATGTCCACAAATATCTCTATGCTGGCACCATCCAACTATTAATGAGGCCCTAGTACCATCCTTAGGTATTAAAATTAAATATTTTATGTTTGTTATTTGTCAGGAAGATAGGAAGTAATATCATTGTATTTAGACCTAAGGATCATTTTCAATAAATAGTATTATTTTCTGTATAAGTTGACCATTTATATCCTTTCTATTATTTCTCCTTAACTCTTTGTCTCCTAACTATTGATTTACAGGTTTTTTTTTTCATATGCTAGATATGAGGCATACTTAAATTTTACACAGTGAGTAGATTCTTAATTTTTTTATATTTCATCCAATTTGCTTAGCATATTGTACTTTATGTAGAAGTCTTTAATTTTCATAAATTTACAATATTCCTGAAACATAAGTAAACCCTTTCCCATTCAAATTTATTAAACATCCCCTATCTGTATACTTGTACAGCTTATCCTTTAACAAATTCAGTTCAAGTAAGCAGACTGCAATCCGAAGAACCATATAATTCTTGCAAACATGAAGAAAAGTAAGATGCCCCACACAAGTTTTCTACCGTTTCACCCATGAAAGCATAAATAATTTAGGATATTGGCCAGGTAAGAGGAAAGACATTTTTTATATTCTTAGAACATCATTTATAATATTTTTTAAATATGCCAAAAAATTAAATAAATGTATTTAGAAGATTTTGCAATGAAACCTTACTGGATTCTAATATGCTGAAACATATACTGGGAACCAACATTATGGAGCATAGATCCATTTTCACAGACATCTCATATGAAGCTTTTGAATGTGAGAGGTAGAAACATCGGTCTTCTCCCTTTACCTGTCAACCAGGGATAGAACATTTTGCCCACCACTATAATTCTTCTGAAAATAAGAGTATGAAGTAACTTGTTCTACCCATGATTAGGGGGAAAAAACAACAACAACAACAACAACAACAAAAAAAAAACAGATGAAGCTTTTATGACCAGTTCAGGTCATTTTATATGTATTAAACATAATTCAATCTAAATGTAGAAATTACCAAAGACAGTGCAGGGAAAGCTAAAGATTCATTACCATCAAAACAGAAATTCTTGGAATGTTTTATTTTCTGTTTTAGGAATGGACATTTTTGTCTTCTAATGTAAAAGAAACAATTCCCCATTATCTTCTAATTGATACTTAAGCTATTAACAGATACATTTGCCAGTTTTTGAGATTCCAATTTAATGCTTTGCTATTCCAAAAGTTTATTATTTTCAAGTAAATGACCACTGAGCAAAACCTAGAATCAAAAATTGCACATCACTCTCTTCATTGACTTGCAAATGCAATCATTCTTGCTCTCTCTTGAAAGTGAAGAAGCATCATATCTTGCATCACACTCCTCATTTCTTGTCAGGCAATTGTGTGAGGAGATAGCTCTGCCTTTAGTCCATATGCTAGAGAGGACTACCAAAAAGCAACGTGTTTTGTATGGAAGATTATTCCTATTTTTCAACCAGTAAAAGAAGAAGACTATCTTTTTACTAAATATAAGTAATAGAATTAAAGTATCGATGATGGGTAAAGTAGAAAAACTGAATCCATTGGTCAAAATTTCATTGTAACTGAATGACTTTAAACATAAACATGACAGATTTCCGTGAATTTGATGCCAGTTTGGTCTACAAAGTGATTTCCAGGACAGCAGGACTGTTGCACAAAGAAACAAGACAAAAAATAATAACCAAATAGCATAAACACAAAAACATATTCATATTTTAAAGAATGATTCGGGTTTAGTCTATAACAATTAAGTTTATCATTTATCTTAGACCTTGTGCCAAACATCAGATCAAGGATATGCCCATTGCCTCATAAAATGTTAATCTAAATTTATAATGTGGAGTGTTTAATTTTCTTAACTTGTTAGGCAAAAATACTAAATAAAAAATAGTTTAAAAGTAAGATAAAAAACAGAATGATTCCATCTGACTTCTTATGAAAATGTATTGTGGGGAACTATCTTCAAGACAACCAATGCT
Source organism: Peromyscus maniculatus bairdii (assembly GCF_049852395.1). Classification (NCBI taxonomy): domain Eukaryota; kingdom Metazoa; phylum Chordata; class Mammalia; order Rodentia; family Cricetidae; genus Peromyscus; species Peromyscus maniculatus. The sequence continues at coordinate 50,815,146 of NC_134862.1, read as the reverse complement.
GAGTTGTGTGTGTGTTCATGTGCATGAGTTTGCATGTGTGTATGCTAGGTGCACATACAGTTTCAAGTTTTTGGAAATATTATTGAATTTGCCTTATCAAACGAATCCTTCAAAATAAAATGACTTCTGATCATCCCAACATGGAAGGCTCAGACAGGAGGCTAGTGGACTCAAAGCCAGCAAGACTACCCTGCAAAACTCTGTTTCAGTGTTCTGTTGATAGAGTAAATTACATTGAAAATTATAAACAGTGGGTACATTACAAAAGAAAGAAATTCAGAGAATCTCCTCAAACATCCTTGTTGATTTCACTGCAATGTGTGTTATCCTCATTTCTCCAGCTAAAATGCAGTGATGCTTTCTCTCAACTCAATGACTAACAGTAACAAAACACATTAAATGGAGAAAAATTGAAACAATATCATTTAAAAGGTCTCCTCAGCAAGGAGGTTTATCAGAAAGCCTAAGTGGATAAAAAGACACAAGCCACAACTCTTTCAACACAAGTTGTATAGGAGACTGTCTTCTTTCCCCAGGACTATGATGCTAAGTTGCTTCACGTCAAACTCATTTTCAATGTATGATAATTAGAGGATCATGCAAAAGTAAAGATCAGGGAACTTCTGGATTTGTTTTGTGAAATTCAATTAATACAATCCCCTCTCTCCTTTTTCTTCTCCAAAGTATTTTTTATCTTACTCCAACTTATGAAAAGTTAAATTTAAAATCTGCTCAGCTCAGAGGCATTTATTTTTCTTATTTCAGCTAATCTTTACAAAACTCATTTCATATAGCCAGTAATACTGCCTCATAATGATTTTCTGTATCTTTAACATAATATGTGCTGTTGTTTAGTGTTCTATGATTTTTCTCTTTCAGTTTATTGATTAATAAGTGTTGAAATCATGGTTTATTTAAGAACACTACTTCAGAAAACAAAACCATTAATTTCAGTATTTCAAAAAATAACTTTTCTAATATCTGGTGACAGCTTAAACTCAAGTGTAATTGTGTTTCTTCTTTGTTGAAGTACAGAAAATGTCAACAAGTTATCAATGAGATTGACCTATGACAACAGAGCAGATCAGTGATGGCTGGTTGCCTGTCACACAGGTGTCAGCTTTCTCTATAGAATTTCACAGGCATTCAGACTGAATCAATGGTGTGATCAACTAGGAATTGTTTATGTGTCTGTGCAAAGGAGGAATTACTGCTTCATTGGTAGTGGTTTATAATAGTACCATTCTCGGGTGACTGACACACCGACCAAGTGATAAATTATGAATATATAGAGAGAAATGTTCTTGATCCAGCTGGTATCTCCCGCTCCCCCAAGCTCTCTTTCCCTCGACCTTCTCCATTCATTACCCCCACTCATGTCCAGGCTGTTCATGTAGATCTCATCCATTTCTCCATCACTGGATGATCCCTGTTTCTTTCTTGTGGTCCTGTTTTCCAGGTAGCCTCCCTGGTGATGTGAGTAGCAGTCCAGTCATCTTTGTTTCACATCTAGTATCCTCCTATTAGTGAGTACATACCATGTTTGTCTTTATGAGTCTGGGTTGCCTCACTCAAAATGATTTTTTCTAGATCCATCCATTTGCCTGCAAACCTCATGGTGTCATTGTTTTTCTCTGCTAAGTATTCCATTGTGTATATGTGCCACATGTTATTTATCCATTCTTCAGTTGAAGGGCATCTAGGTTGTTTCCAGATTCTGGCTATTACAAACAATGCTGATATGAACATAGCTGAGCAAGTGCCCCTGTGGTATGATTGAGCATTCCTTGGGTATATGCCCAAGAGTGGTATAGCTGGATCTTGGGGAAGATTAATTCTGAACTTTCTAAGAAAGCACCATATTGATTTCCAAAGTGGTTGTACAAGCTTGCATTCCCGCCAGCAGTGGAGGAGAGTTCCCCTAGCTCCACATCCTCTCTAGCATAAGGTGTCTTCACTGTTTTTGATCTTAGCCATTCTGACAGGCATAAGGTGGTATCTCAGAGTTGTTTTGATTTGCATTTCCCTGATAATTAGGGATGTTGAGCAATTCCGTAAATGTCTTTCAGCCATTTGAGTTTCCTCTGTTGAGAATTCTCTGTTTAGACCACATGAGAATAGGAAGGAGCAAAGTGCTAGAGAGGCCCACAGAAATCCACAGATACCCCCACAATAGACTGCTGGCAATAGTCGAGAAACAGCCCGAACTGATCTACTCCGGTGATGGGATGGCCAAACACCCTAATTGTCATGCTAGAAACCCCATGCAACGACTGAGGGATCTGGATGCAGAGATCCATGGTTAGGCCAGGGGTGGAGCTCCGGGAGTCTAATTAGTGAGAAAGAGGAGGGTTTATATGAACGAGAATTGTTGAAGCCAAGGTTGGATAAAGCACAGGGACAAATAGCCAAATAAATGGAAACACATGAACTATGAACCAATGGCTGAGGGGTCCCCAACTGGATCAGGCCTTCTGAATAGGTGAGACAGTTGATTGGCTTGATCTGTTTGGGAGGCATCCAGGCAGTAGGACCAGGTCCTGTGCTCATTGCATGAGTTGGCTGTTTGAAACCTGGCACTTATGCAGGGTCGCTTGGCTCGGCCTGGGAGGAGAGTACTGGACCTGCCAGGACTGAGTCTACCAGGTTGATCTCAGTCCTCGGGGGAAGCTTTGCCCTGGAGGAGGTGGGAATGGGGTGGTTGACTGGGAGGAAGGGGAGGGGAACGGGAGGGGGGAGAACAAGGGAATCTGTGGCTGATATGTAGAACTGAATTGTATTGTAAAATAAAATAAAATAAAATAAAATAATAAAAAGGAGCAAATATCCCACACACAAAAAAGAGAGAAATGTAACTCTCAAGAAGGCTATAGCTTTCATTCTCCATAATCAAAATAAATACTCTCTGGAGTAAACTTTTCATGAAAGGAACAAAGAAAGTGCAGTTGAAGTAATAATCAGCATTTGAGACCACAGTGTCTATTTACACAGAGTCAATTGTCCTTGTAGCCAAGGTACAATTAAGCATCTTTACTTCTAACATTTTAATTCTCTGAAAGGACTCTGCACCATTTCTTGTCTGATCACATAGTTATCTTTCTAACAAAATGTAGCACGATGAAATGAGAAGACAGAAATTGTGTTAATTTAAAACCAACTGGAAATCTCAATGTATGGAGGGAGAGGATGGCTGATCAACGTAGGACCTGAATGTTTGAAATTATTTAGAGGTCCAAGTTTACTATATTTCATAAACTTTACCCTCTCTACTTGCTTTGCTTTACATCCCTGCAGAACTCTGGAGCTCTGTTAGCAGAAATTTATTGTGCCAGACTGAAGACAAGCCATAATCTCCACAGATTTGTCTTACAGTCTTCCTCTCTCAGTATGTGAAGCACACGTTTCTCTGTACATAAACAGGATAATAATATCACATTGACCTATTTGAATAAGATTGCTTATTCTTTAGCATGAACACCTCTCAAGTATTACTGATGTTAAATTAACAAATTTATTCTTCAACCATTTTCTTTCCATTCACAATTTCTTTGTATTGTTTTTAGATTGTGAACAATGTTAGAAAGCCTGAACAGGGTAAGCATAGGGTGAGGCATGTCCAGACACCTATCACCTACTCAGAAGTAAAACAACCTTAATTTTTCTCTCATTTGTGTTTTCAAAGGCATAAAGCTAAGTCTGACCTTGGGGGTACAAATTCATGTAGTGCTGATGTAAGGAATAGAAAAGTCTAACATTATTGATATACCAGCCTTTACTACAAGCATGAGGGAAGAACAATGCATGTGTATCGTCTTTTCAGTGGTTACTTTTGCTCTTTTATTAAAATTAAAAATTTCCATTTATTTTACACACCAACCATAGTTTTCCCTCCCCCAACCTTCTCTCTAGGCCACTCCCCATCCACTTCTCCTCCATTCAGAAAAGGGGCAGGCTTCCATGGGAGTCAACAAAGCATGGCATATCAAGTTGAGGCAGGACCAAGCACCTTCCATTGCATCAAGGCTGGGTGAGGCATTACAGCATGGGGAATAGGTTCCAAAAAACCAGCACATGTGCCAGGCACAGGTCTTGATCCCACTGCTAGGGGCCCCACAAAAAGACCAGGATATACAACTGTTACCCACATGCAGAGGGCCTGGGTCGGTCTCATGCAGGCTCCTTAGCTATCGGTCCAGAGTATGTGAATTCCCAGGAGCTCAGGTAAGCTGTCTCTGTGTGTTCTCCCATCATGATCTTGTCTCTTCTTGCTTGTACAATTCCTCCTCCCTCTCTTCAACTGAACTCCAGAGGTCAGTCCATTGCTTGGCTGTGGATTTCTTCCTGCATCTGCTTCCATCACTTACTGGATGAAGGCTCTCTGATGACAATTAGAGTAGTCACAGATCTGATTACAGGAGAAGACCAGTTCAGGTACCCTCTCCGCTATTGCTAGGAGTCATAGCTAGGGTCATCCTTGTGGATTCCTATGGAGATTCCCTGGCACTAGGTTTCTCCCTAGCCTCTAAATAGCCCCCTTTATCAAGATATCTCCTTCATTATTCTCTCTGCAATCCACCCAACTCAATCCATCATGTCCCCGTGTTTTTATACCTTCCCCTCTAACCACCACCACCACCACCACTACCACCACCACTGCCACCAGTATAACCAGGAGATGTCATCTATTTTTCTTCCCTGGGAAATCCATGCATCTCTTTTAGGATCCTCCTTGTTACCTAGCTTCTCCAGGGCTGTGAATTGTAGCCTGGTTATCATTTTATTTACATCTAATATCTACTTATGAGTGAGTATATACCATGTTTATCTTTCTGGGTCTGGGTTACCTCACTAAAGATTATTGTTATTTAGTTCCAGTCATTTTCATGCAAATTTTATGATGTCATTGTTTTTTTAAGCTAATACTCCATTGTGTAAATGTACCAAATTTTCTTTATCCATTCTTTGGTTGAGGGAAATCTAGGTTGTTTCCATGTTCTCACTATTACAAATAACACTGCTATAAACATAGTTGAGGAAGTGTCCTTGTGGCATGATTGAGCATCCTAAGGTTGGTATAGCTGGGTCTTGAGGTAGATTGATTTCCAGTTTTCTGAAAAGACTCCATACTGATTTCCAAAGTGGCTGTACATGTTTGCACTCCCACCAGCAGTGGAGGAGTGTTCCCCTTGCTCCACATCCTCTCCAATATGAGTTGTCATTAGTGTTTTTGATCATAGCCATTCTGACAGAATGGCTGTCAGATATAACTTTTAAAATGGTGGCTGTAAGATGGTATCTCAGAGTTGTTTTGATTTGCACTTCCATGATAGTTAAACGGTTCTTCAATTTTATCTTGACCATTTGAGATTCTTTTGTTGAGAATTTTTTGTTAGCTAAAGATGTTAAACAATTCTTTATGTGTATCTCAGCCATTTGAGATTCTACTATTGAGAATTCACTGTTTAGAGAATTCTGTACCCCTTTTTTTAAATTGGATTATTTGGTATTTTGATGTCTACTTTCTTCAGTTTTTATATATGTTGGATATCAGCCCTCTGTCAGACGTGGGGTTAGTGAAGATCCTTTTCCATTCTGCAGGCTGCCATTTTGTATTCCTGACAGTGCACTTAGCCTTACAGAAGCTTTTCAGTTACAGGAGGTAGCATTTTCTAATTTTTTATTTCAATGTCTGTGCTACTGGTGTTATATTTAGGAAGTGGTCTCCTGTGTCAGTGTGTTCAAGTTTACTTCCCACTTTCTCTTCCATCAGGTTCAGTGTAACTAGATTTATGTTGAGGTCTGTGATCCACTTGGACTTGAGTTTTGTGCAGGGTGATAGATGTGGATCTATTTGCATTCTTCTACATGTCAACATCCAGTTATGCCAGCACCATTTGCTGAAGATGCTTTATTTTTTCCATTGTATAATTTTGGCTTCTTTGTCCAAATTCAGGTGTTCATAGGTGTGTGGATTTATGTCAGGGTCTTTGATCCAATTCCATTGATCCATGTATCTGTTTTTAATCCAATACCAAGCTGTTTTTATTACTACAGCTCTATAGTAGAGTTTGATTTCGGGTATGATGATACCTCAGGATGTTCCTTTATTATACAGGATTGTTTTAGTCTTCCTGTTTTTTTTTTTTTCTTATGAGTTCAGTATTGTTCTTTCAAGGTTTGTGAAGAATTGTGTTGGACTTTTGATGGAGATTGCATTGAATCTGTATATTGCTTTTGGTGAGATTGTCATTTTTACTATGTTAATCCTACTGATCCATGAGCATGGGAGATCTTTCATTTTCTGATATATTCTCCAATTTCTTTCTTCAAAGACTTAAAGTTCTTGTCATACAGGTTGTATGGTTAGTGTATTTCATACACTTTTTTGGTTAGACTTACTCCAAAATATTTTATATTATTTATGACTATAGTAAAGGGTATTATTTCTCTGAATTCTTTATCAGCTCATTTATCATTTGTACATAAGGGGGTTACTGATTTTTTATTGAGTTAATCTTATATCTTTCCACATTACTGAAGGTATTTATTAGCTATTTGAGTTCCCTGGTGGAGTTTTTGGGGTCACTTACATATATTATCAGATCATCTGAAAATAGCAAAAGTTTGACTTCTTCCTTTCCAAATCTATCTCCTTTTGTTGCCTTATTGCTCTAGCTACAACTCTGAATACTGTATTGAATAGATATTGAGAGAATTGATAGCCTTGTCTTGTTCCCGATTTTAGTGGAATAGCTTTGAGTTTCTTTCCATTTAATTTGATGTTGGCCATAGGCTTGCTGTATAGTGCTTTTATTATGTTTAGGTATGTTCCTTGTATCCTTGATCTCTCCAGAATCTGTATCATGAAGGGGTGCTTGATTTTGTCAAAGGCTTTTTCAGCATCTAATGAGATGATCATGTGGATCTTTTCTTTCAGTTTGTTTATATGGTGGATTACATTGACAGATTTTATATATGTTTTTACTCTTAAATATATGGTGAAGATGTACAGGTGATTGAATTATGTTCATTTTGGAGTATCTCCCAGCATCAGATCTTTTCATTAATTAATTAATTAATTAATTAATTAATTATTTTCCCAGTTTTAAATGCACAAAAAAGTAAAACTCCATAGAGATCTCAGTAAGTTGACAAGCATAGCACAAAAATATCTGAAGTTATTACTGGCAAATTTTGCTCCAACATGAGACATCATTACTAATGGGAATTAACAACCAGAAATTGAGAATACATCATGGACCTGTCAATGTCAAATTTTGCTGGAGCTAAATTTGGGAAAAGACGGTGAAGTGCATCTTTTCTTATAGAGTGTGATGGCTGAAAACCATGCAGCAAAGTATTGAACAAGTAGAACAAGTGTACCTGATTTTTAAAAAATGTTGTACTTTTTCAGATATGTTAATTTATAATACAGTTTCACCTGCAAAACTGTGACCCAAATAGGCATTTCTCATGCCCCATCTAAGCTCTACATTGTCAAGGGGAAACAGAGGGTCACAAGCACAGTCTGAGATCACAGGGCCCTTCTCCTGTCTCAGTATGCTAGGTTTTATCCAAACAGTTTTTTTTTTTTTTTTTTTTTTTTGGTTTTTCGAGACAGGGTTTCTCTGTGTAGCTTTGCGCCTTTCCTGGAGCTCACTTGGTAGCCCAGGCTGGCCTCGAACTCACAGAGATCCGCCTGCCTCTGCCTCCCGAGTGCTGGGATTAAAGGCGTGCGCCACCAACGCCCGGCTATCCAAACAGTTTTATTAAGAGGTTTTTAGACTTCAAGTTGAAAATGCCACGGCTAAAAAAAAAAAAAAAAAAAAAAAAAAAAAAAAAAAAAAAAAATTACAGACAAACAAAAGTCAGTGGTGTTAAAAAAAATTATATGGAGATTTATCTCTTTTGGGGAGAGAGGTGATAGTGAGAAAGAGACTTCATATGTAGCTTGGACTAGCACTCTCTACATAGACTAGCCTACCTTGAAATCACAGACCCGACTACTTCTGCCTCACCATTTATAATTAAAGGTGTGCACCATCACATCCAGCTATGTGAAAATTTCTAAAAGAAGTTATATCAAAAGCTACACTCACATTGTCTCACTCACATGACTGTCCAAAGGTGAGCTGAACAAACACAACACCAATAAGCATGCCAAATTGAATGGGGGAAAAGCTCACAAGGCCTCAGATCTTCAAAATAAACTGTAGGCAAATAGGGAATGCTGAGAATGGAGCAGGAAAAATTGTCCTTTCAGGGAAGACTATACCAATTTGTCAGTTCTGAAAACATACATACAAATAATATTATACAGACTGAACATGTTCTATCTAGGAGTATATATATGTATACGTTCACATATGAACACAGTAACAACTAGTGAAAATGGGTCCATGAATTTTAAGGAGAGCATGGAGGAGTATACATGAAGAAGGGTTTAAAGGGCAACAGGAAAAAGGAGAAATGTTGTAACCATAATCTCAAAAGTAACAACAACAAAAACAGCTACAGAGAATGATGGCTAAGACAGTTTTCTGAAGCAGTGGTTCAAAGACTGCTCATGCCTCAACTGTTAAATAAGCAGACCTGGTCTAGGTCAGCACATGCCCCCTTTTAGCACTTGTTTATGCTTCTCCAGTGACATAAGAAGCTGTTTGCTAAAATTTGAGCAACTTCTCCCCCACTGCTTACCCAAGAATAATTATTAAAAATACACTTAAGACTTTCCCAAATATTTCTTAATATGGAGATAAACACACCATATCTTTTTGTTTCTGCAACAAATTTTTACATCTTTTCAACTTGTTTTAGAAGTTCAGCTCTCTTTAGTTATTTTTATTAGTTTCAATTATTAACTGAGAATTTACATGCATGTATATGTGAATACGTATTACTCATATTTCCTACCCTCTTTTAGTTTCCTCTGAACCTCATCAGCCAAAGTTCTCTTTTTTTTCACTTTGGGTAGAACTGTCTGAGTTATTACGAATCTGCTCCCCAAATCTTTTATGAACCATGATCTACTTAAATAAATTATTTTGTTTAATTTTTTGAAGTTTATTTCTTTTATTGTAATGGAGAAGATTTCATTTTTCTTATACCTCTTGGAGAATTACATTCACAGGGAAAACAGTTCATTTGAATACAGGGAAATTCAAAGGCATATAGGTCACACAAGGATGATGTTAGTACCGACAATGAGATAAATGCTTCCTGAGAAGAGGCTATCTATGAAGAGTCTAGTGACATTGTTAAGGACTTTCTTAACAATAAGTGCACTAACATGACAAAAAACAACTCTGACATCTGGGAAAGGAATCTGATTGCACAGTTTCTTTCTTACTGGCCTCACTAGTGTCCATGGGAAATGAGAGGAGGTGGATACCAGGGAACTCCTAGAATGATGCAGACTACTTCAGTTATTCAGTGTACCTCTCCTACATCTACCAAATCCACCATAGTCGTGCTGAGAAATAAAAAGAGCATACACCTATTTTAGGCCAAATATGACCAAAAAAATATTTCATACTACTGAAAAAAGTGTTCTTTCAAAATGGTTGAAAAAAATCCTTATGAAACAAGCTATGTCACAGAGAAGAGGTCATTGTCTGTGGTGGGAAGGAGAAAGATAATTAATTAAGCTAATACCATGACGAGAGAATTAAGATCTGACAGAGAAACAGCTTAGATGAAACAACAGAGGTTAGCACAATGACGTTAAAGGATATTACTTATGCATTCTGAGTAAGATAACTCAAGCATTGCAGTTCTTTTCTCATTTGTGGATGCTAGCTTTGATATATACATACACACACACACACACACACACACACACACACACACACACATATATATATATGGTTCATCTGGAATATCCACAGTGATTGGAAAAACAGTAAAGACGGTAAAGATCCATGCATGAGTTAAGGGGCATATTTTCAGATGGAAGAAATTTAGAATACAATAATATAAAGAGATAAAAATAATAATGGAAAAAGAAGGGTTAAAAAGTTAAGGGATGCGATGACAAGACAGAGAAGTAAATATGAGGAGGGATAAGTAACACTAAAGATCTTGAAAAAGTCACATGAAAAGTTACTATTCTAGAAGCTTCCTAATATAGACATATATACTTGTACACATTTAAAAAGACTTTAAATTGATAATCAGCAATGCCTCAACTAGATACCACAGGTTAAGAAATAAATAATCTAGCATAAAATCAATTACTTCTTTTTCTGTTGTCCAGTCAGTTCTCATAGACATATAAACTTTGAAGGCTGTTACCAATGCTCTTGTTTGCCCTCAATAACATGATTGTAACCAAGAGTGTTGCTGAAGACACAGGATAGAACATGGAGAAAACAAGTTGGTATTGACCTGGAAGCTCAGTCACTACTGGTTATGGTTAGCCTCTGTAGTCCTGGAAGGTGCTACACGTGCCACCAAGTGAGAAAAATAATCATCAATCTTATCCAGCTTTGAATCTTGAAAGTTACAATAAAGACCAGCCTGTCTTCATTATGCATGAGAAACAGAAAAGGAGTGGATATGGAGGGGAGAGGAGGGGAATTGGGGAAGAATTGGGGGAAGAAGAGGGAGGGTGAAGCATAATCAGGATATATCATAAGAGAAAAGAATCTATTTTCAATATATGAAACAAATTCAAAACTAAACAAACAACAAAATGACCAGTCAGGTAAGATATGCCTACTAGCACATTTGTGAATAGAATGTCATGGGAATAACCAACTGCTTTCTCATTTGATTTAAGGCCTGCTCAACAAGTTGAAGCCTAAAAACTGGCACTCATCTTGAGGCAGAGAATCTGTGGCCAGATAAGTCATATGCCCTATCTAGTAGCCTACTACTATTATTCTGCTAAATGGATATTATTTCAAACATTCTCATAATAACTTATCCTTATTACCATAGATTAATGAATTTTTCAGCCATGATTCGAGATGTTTCTTTCTTTTTGTAGAGATGATAACTTAGTACAGAGAGCCACAACTGGTCAAGGTGCAGAGAGTAAGTTACTAGGAAATCTTCTGCCTTAAATGGAACTTCTATCTCACATAGATTCCTTCCAAGACTCAGGGCTAGTGTAGCAAATGAGAAAAAGATTATAAAAGATGGTGGATGAGGACAAGGAAACTTTTCTTAGTATAACAGGCTAGCTGTGAATATGGCCTCAAGTCAATGGTGATAGCATGTACAAAACTTGGACAAACTCGCCAGGGAGAAGTGTGTGGACATGAAGTTGTGTCCCTAACTGAGGAGCTATTTGTAATTCAAGAAAGATAGGAAAGAAATAGTCACTTTTCATGAATGGTGTTGTCTATGACAGAGCAACTCTAATTCAGTAGAAGGGCATACATATAACTATCTATGGACAGTACAAATGAAATGTAATACTTTAAAAAACAAAGCAAAACAAAATGAGGAAACATGAGAACACACTCCTGAGTGAGTAGGGAAATTGTTAGTTAATATAGATGGAGTTGGTAGAGGGTGATGAAAATGATAAATTATACTGCATGAAATTCTCAAAGAATTATTTTAAAATCATAAATCTTAGCCAATTACCACAATAATTATTGGAAACATGGATAATCTAAATAATTTAATTAAAATACAAACATTATGGTGTTAAAATTTGAATCCCAAGTCAAATTGTATGTTTCCTATAAGAAATATATTAAAAATGTAATAATACATATAATCATAAACACTGTCTTTAACATACCTGATAGTTCAGTAGAATGAATAAAGTAATCCCAGATTTTTAATTTGACAGTTATTAACCAATCCAGTGTAATTAGTATTTGCACAGGACTATGCTTAATCACACATACAAAAATGATATTTTGTTGTGATTCAAATTTACCAAATGATACAAAATTACCAGATATTTGAAATAAATATCACCTTTCTAATATACCTAAAATTATGTAGAAAAGAACATTTGAAATTATACTATTTTAAACCTACTTAAATTGAAATCACAGCATATAAAAAGCTGTGAGCTTCTGGGATTACTGGGATGTACAATCTTACAACACACTCTTTGAACTCCTGCTCTTACGATCTTTTTGAGACCTCTTCCTCAATGTTCCGTGAGTCTTAGGTACAGGATCAATATGACTGGCAAAACACGTGCAGAAAGCGGGATATAACAGTAGGTGTGTTAAAGTGGACAAAAACAAATGCAGCATATCCAACAGACAGAAGTACTGGCGGCTGAGGAATGCTGCAATCAGGAGAAATAGTCTTCCCCAGGGAGAAGCACAACGATTGGTTAACCAATGTTACAGCCTTAAAAACACATCTACAAGTAACAGGCTTTTCAGTGTGCATTTATGCATTTAGGAACATGTATATAAGCACAATGAAAGATTAGGTCATGAATTTAAAAGATACCATTGAGCAATACATGGGAAGGTGTGTGGAGAGGAAAGTGAGTGGGAATTATGCAATTATACTCTCAAAAAAGAAATAATTTTAAAATTAAAAATATTTGAGAGGCAAAATGCATTTTCAGAGTGATGTTTATTAGAATTTATATTAATTACTTTAAAGCAGTGACCCAAGTTTATACTTAAGGAGTAGTATAGATGGTCTCAGCTTAACAGAGGAAGAATAAGGAATCAATGCAATCAGGGACATATGTTAATACAATTTGAAAATTAAAAACTTATTATTATCAATGAGAGATTGAATGTAAGAACAATATGGTTTTCAAGTAAAACCATAGTGATCACTGAGAAAACAATACACAGCTTTTATCAATAACTGGATAAGAAAATATACAAGCAGATGCTACCGTCAATGAATGAGAAGTATCTAGCAACATGCTAATACCATACCATACTTCATAGTAAGTTAAATGCGTTGCAGAAAACATTCTATGAATAACAAATATTTCAGGTATAGTTTCTTCAATAGACCTATTATTTACAATACAAAGGAGAACACATATCAGTTGTATTCAGTCTTTTTCACAAAATAATAGAGATTTTTTAATTAATGTTGTCATTCTTGCAATATAAGACAGTATAAGATAAGAAAACCAGGGGATGACAGTGGAAACAAAATCTCCACAAAACTGTTCAAAAATTATATTGGCAGTGTTTCAGGAAACCCTTGCAAGACTGAGTCCCATTCTCCCCCAGTTACACGCATGTAAATTTTGTCTCTAATTTATCAATAGAGATGATGTATTTACAACATCTCCTATGAGGACAGCTTATAAAAAATCTTCCAATAAGGCATCTGTAGCTCAGTGTGTGTTTAGTGCTAAGAACTTCACTCATACCATTTCTAAACCATTGAGAAGCAAATTTAACTTGGATGCTGCACTGGACATTTCAAATTTTTCTACATTATGCTACATATGAGATATTAGTTTATTCATCATTTTCTTTTTTTTCTCTTAAAGCATTTATTTCTGTAACTCTGGTGTTGAAGCATAAAGGCTTACTTAGTTTTTCTTCATCATGAACTGGTTCATGTAACAGAAAGCAGGCATATAGGCTTACAGTCAGAGAAATCATTCTTTCTCAGTTGGTGGTATGATTTGGTGTGGGATCCCATTTTCAGGTTTCCTAGTGGCTTTACCCAGCAGGTCTGTATACAGAGAATGATTGGACCAAGGGCATGAGTGCAGGTGTCTGAGATGGTCTGCACTGAGCTGTCCTGGGGGGAGGTCTTTCTATAAATACTCTAGGGCAGAGACAGCCAGGGCTCGTTGGAATAGTTTCCAGGCCCTCTCGAGGTTATCCTGTATCTTCTATCTGTTTCTCCCCACTCTGAGTCCTTCTATCTAATATTTTCTGCTACTCCTACTCAAAAGCACTCTGGGGAAATGCAGGGGTGGTGGGTAGCCCTCCTACAGAATGACACCATGAACAGGGACTGAAGACAAAGGAAAAATAATAATAGTAGTAATAGATAGATGATAGATAGGTAGATAAATGATAGATAGATAGATAGATGATAGATAGATAGATAGATAGATAGATAGATAGATAGATAGATAGATAGATAGATAGATAGATAGATGAGAGAGAGAGAGAGAGAGAGAGAGAGAGAGAGAGAGAGAGAGAGATGACTTCAGGGAGAATTACTTTCTCCTGCTACTTGGACTTAGTATTTTAGCTGTCCCCAGGCCAAAAGCTTCTGTAGGATTCTTTTTTTCTGCCCGATAAACTCAAAGAAGAGCTTTTCTCTGCTGGTAAAGCTCAAAGAAGATATTTTTCCCCCAGTTTGCATTCATGGCCCCCAAATAGTTTCTCTGTCTAGTTGCCTAACTTATCTTAAGTAAATTTTTTCTATACTACTTTACACTTCTAAGTTTTTCCTGCACTATATTCGTATATTCTGCCTCCTTAATTTTCATAGATAGAAATTGAGAAAGAGATAGAAAAAAATAGAAATATTGATAAAGGAGATTTTGCGCTGCAGCATCAGACATTCTTCCAGTCTGTTTCTCTTTTCTCTTGAGGATAAAACCCCTTGCCCTATTTAATTTTTCTCTTTTACTTCAAAACTAGACTGCCGCTATTCAACTGGCAGGACCTAACTCCTGAGTTTCACCAAGAACTCTGAAATCTATCTATCTATCTATCTATCTATCTATCTATCTATCTATCTATCTATCATTCATCATTTTCTAAGTCAGGAGCCAGTACTAGATGTTCCCCCTCCTCTGTTTCTATCAATGAACAAAGTAGAAAGAAGTAATCAATGAGTGAGGAGAATAAGCCACATCGTATGAGACCCTAAACTGTAAGAGATGAGATCTCTCAATGACAGTATTTTTCCCTAGTACTGATGAACTATTGATGAATACAAAACACTGTACATAACTCTGGACTTGAAAATACAGATAAGAATTGACTGATAAACACTGCATAATGGACAGTTACAAGTGGCAGCCTATAAGAAGGGACTTTGTGACAGGGAAAGCTATCAGTAACATTGGAGGTAGCAAAGAGTAATAAGAACCCAGAAGAGTCAACAAGTATGTCATGAGTGACTGGAGACATGTGAGAGAAATGGATGCTATATCATTCTGGTAAACAAAGGAAAATATTGCTTCAGTAGGAAAGGACTAGCTGGATGCTACCACAGGCATAAGCTGGTTGAACAGCTGGTTCATCATCCATGAAAAGAGTGTTTTGGTAGCACAGGTGTTGTAGAAATCACTGAGTATACATACAGAAGAAAGTGAAGAGAACACAGTTGGCTTTTTATGCAAAAAAAAACACAAAACAGCTGTTCATTTCCTGATGCTAGTACTTGCTAAAATCATCACAACTGCTATCCTTTATTCAAAGGTAAAGTATTTAATACAGTGACATTAAAGGTCAATTTTCATTTGATAAGAAAAACTCAAATGTGTCAAATACAGTTTCTCACCTTTGGATTATAAGAAACTGCTGTAAATTGCATAACATTTAGTACTAAGAGTTCACAGTGAGAAAAATGGAAACTTCCATTCCTGAGGGAAATAGTAAATTCTCTAAAGCTGATTGTAAAGAATTGGGAATGTAAAAACTGTTATCATGTTACCAGTGAAACATCCTATGTTAAAGAAAACAAAACATTAAAATACAAAATAGCAAAAAAAAAAAAAAAGATCAAGTATTCTGAGCAGAGAGTCTCCACAAAAGAAGGGACATGAGTGGCTAACACTCATGAAAATCACAACTTTCATACTTTTATTTGTTTTGCAAATTGTCTTAGTTAGGATTTCTATTTCTGTGAAGAGTAACTATGATCACAGCAACTCTTATAAAGGGAAACATTTAATTAGGGCTGGCTTATAGGTTCAGAGATTTAGTTAATTATTGTCAAGGCAAGAAGCAGGCAATTATATAAACAGACTTGGTGCTGGAAAAGGAGCCAAGGTTTCTACATCTGGATTGACAGGCATCAGGAAGAAACAGACACTGGGTCTAGCTTGAGCATTTGAAACCTCAATGCTCATCCCTCAGTGACATGTACTCCAACAAGGAAACATATCCTATTCTTTTCCAATAGTGTCACTCCCTATGAGCCTGTGGGGGTCATTTGCATTCAGATCATCACACAAATCAAAACAATGGTTTATCATTTAATTCTAGTTAGAATGACTACTATTAATTAATTAGTTAATTAATCACAATATTTCCAGCCTCTCTTCAGCAATATTCCCGGAGCTTTCAGTGTGGGCATTGTTTTTCTTTTTCCATTGGGACTAGGGTTCACAACTTAACAAGGAAGTGAAAATAACAGAACTGTACTCAATTAGTATGTATAATTACCAGTGTTAAGGAAAATTTTTAATTTTATATTTTACATGTATAAGTATTAAGTATATATGTATTTTTGGATACATGTATGTATGTGCACCACTTGCAAGGCTATTGCCCAAAGAGGTCAGAAAAAGTCAAATACCCCTGGAACTGGAATTACATTTTTTAAGCCACAAAGTGTGCACAGGGAATGAAATCAGGTCCTCTAGAAGAGCTGTGAATGCTATTAATTTGGTGAGTCAACTTTCCAGTCATGGGTGAAACCACTACAGTACTAGAAACACAGCCAGCTATTCAGGGCTAGTGAAATCATGGAGTAGGACCTACGGGAACCACTTTTACTAAATAGCATAATCACTGAACACATTCTAAATATTTGTTCTTATACCCAAAGAAAAGTATAGGTTCTACTCTTCATCAAAGTAATTTCTCAATGCAACAGAGACCATTACAGAAAATCATAAGCAATTAAAATGCAGGGTTATAGAGCCTGGTCCCAGTGAAAAAACTTACAAAACAACTCCCACATGTAAGTCTTAGGGAACTTTGCTGAAGAGAGACTGGAAAGATTGTAAGAGCCAGTGGATGAGGGTGTTCACTATGACACTGTGTCCTCTAATAATGTCAAGTTACACGCATAGGATCTCAACATGACTCAAGCATGAGCTGGAAAAAACAGCAGTAGATGTGCCCAAGTGGACTGGGGAAAAAGCCCATGAAGTCTCAACACCATACCACTACAGGCAAATAAAAAATACTGGGAGTAGAGGAAATAGTTTCACCCAGGGAAAGACACACAATTTGTTATCCAATACTAGATGGTCATCCCTGAAAACAAACATATGAATAATATTATGCAAACTGGGCTGGGCTGATTAGATAGATGTAGCAGTGTGTTATACAATACACATAACAATAATTAATGAAAAACAGAGGCCACGAATTTGAAAGAGCACAAGGAGGCATATATGAGGGGGTTTGGAGTGTAGAAAGAGTAGGGGGAATTATGTAATTATATTATAACCCCAAGAATAAAAGACCTCACTAAAAAATAAAAACCTATCTTTTCCAGAACCTACTGTCATTATGTTCACTAACCTTAAAATCACTTCATAGCTGATGGAACATTTCCAACAAGTGAAACAAGAATAAAAGAAAATAACAAAGCCCTGAATATAATCTCATGTAAATTTGATTCATTTATTTGATTGAATAAATAATGTTTCCCCAAGGTAGTGACTGTGTTAACCTAAATAAATGCAGTGCAAGACAAAGATATCCTAGAGGGATCCAGGGTGGTTTCAAATCAAGTACACATTACATTGATAAAGAATTCTAAGGTACAATTACAGCAATCTGAATGAATTATGCTGTACAAAAGTTTAGAAAACAAATACTCTACATGCTTTGATAATAAGGAATTTGGTATCATAGTATTCAAGAATCAGAGCTGTGCTTGTTTATTTTAAGGGCATTATGGAATAAAGAAAAGTATTGACTATACAATCCATGCTCTTTTTTTTTTTTAGCTACATTTGTTTATTTTTTCCTAAAACCAGAATAAGTTTTATTCTGTATGGCTTATTACAAATGAAGAATTATATCACAGAATATAGATTCAGACATTTTAAAAATCGTTACATCAAACACTTCCTTTATTAGTTTCTAAGTCTATGGTAAAAAGAATATAATAATGTTAGGTCATTTTCAGGCAGGGAGATTATTTTAAATGTTCTTCTTTCCTATGGTTTTGAATATTTACACAATGATAAATTTGTTTGAATGGCAGAATCAAAGTTTACCTAAAGTTACAATAATTCTTTTCCTTCTTATTTATATAGAAAAAATTAAATAAAATGTGTCTTTTTTTGGACATGAGATATGTGTGCTATCTTAAAAATAATTTTCCTTAACTCATTAAAATTAATTGTTCTCACAGAGAAAGTAATCAACACAAAGAATGTAAATTTTGCATGAAGTAAAGGAAGTTTGGAATAATAGTTAGTTCTTGTATTTTAAAATATAGTAATGAAACATTTGCAAAAATTCATTTCTCTTATGATTTATTATGTCTTTGATATTTGGTATACTTTTGTTTTATTTTGTCTTGTTTGACATGGAGTCTCTTGTTAAATATCCTTAGTAGGAGCTTGACACTCTAACCTCCTGCCCCAGATTGTAGAGTGCAATATTATATGTGTGCACATTTGGGATGTAAAAATATTCTTATATATACATTTAAAGTGTTCCAAGAAATCAGATAACATTATAGCCACATTTCAGAATTTTTTTTTGTTTTAATTTTCCTGGTTTCTTCATTGGGTATCGCTAAAATGTATGAGTTTGCCTCCACTGGAAAACTTTTATTTCACAATTTGCTCGGTTGCTTACTTGACTTCACGATCTGTCTGATTTACCTTATTATACTCTGAAGAATTAATTATATTTGCCATCACTCATCCTACTCATTTTCACCTCAACAATTTCTCTCTCTTATTTTGTTGAAATTCCCATGACATCAAATTAACCACTCTGAAGTAGACAGCTCAGTGCCATTTAGGTCATTCATGCTGTTGCCTAACTGACACTTCTAAATGTCTACAAAAGTGTCTCAGCATCATAAAAGAAAACTCCACACCAGTCTAGCAGTTGCTTTCTATTTGGCTCTTCCCCTGGTCCCCAGCAACTATCAATCTACTTTCTTTCTCTGTGGATTTATTTATTCTGAATGGTGAGTAGGAATGAACTGAAAGATGTTGTGCATTTTGCTGAACTTATTTTATATCGCATGTGCTCCAGGTACATCTATATGGCAGCACACACTTCCATTTTTTGGTTAATATTAATCAAACATAATATATATATATATGATAAAATAATATTCATCATATATACATATTGATTATATATCTTGTCTGTAGAGCAATTTCTTAGCATATACAGGATTGGATTTAATCCTTAGCAATCAGACTAATATAAATCAAATAGAATAAGTCCATTGAAAGTCTTACCATCCATCCATTGTTTCACTGAGAAATATATGATGTTTTCCACTTTGGGCTATTGTGAATAGTGCTATAATGAACAGTTTCGTGTGTGTGTGTGTGTGTGTGTGTGTGTGTGTGTGTGTGAGAGAGAGAGAGAGAGAGAGAGAGAGAGAGAGAGAGAGAGAGAGAGAGAGAGAGAGAGAGAGAGTATCCAAATATACATTTTCAATTATTTGAGTTTAAAGCTTGGAAGGAGTTTGGGTCATATGGGGATTCTAACTTTAATTTTTGAGCAATTTCTAAACTGCTTTTTGCAGTGTCAAAACTATTCTATTTTTCTACTAGCAATATCTCCATGCCCTTGCTAACCTCTTTAATTTCAGTGTTTTGGTAATTGGCATGATCATAGATATTTCATTTCAACATTTAAAATAATTCATTTTAGCTCCGATTTTATAGGGTTCATGTTTCTTAAGACCACAAAGTAGATTGTATATAAAATTATGTTTCTGATAACTCTTCTTTAAGTGATATATATATATATATATATATATATATATATATATATATATATATTCTTTTACACAAAAACTTATTTTTTTCTTTTCAATCAGTGATACACATTAAATCAGGATATCTGATGGCACAAAACTCTTCATCACTGGACATTCTTTGAAGGTTTAGTCCTTTGTCTTTAGAGTATCTTCACTTAGCTCTTTTGAATTATCCAGTCAATACTTCCTCAGCCTAAGGAACCAGATGAGAAAATGAGCCTCTGTCTCATACCAATGGGCAAGTTCCATTCTGCAACAATGCTGTTACTGTGGTTAAACTGACATCCCCACACAGATCTTTGTACGTCAATAGACCTTTTATTCTCCAAAGCACCCCAAATATTAACAATTACATTGGTGCTAACTTCTGATTGCTTCACAAGTCATCAGAATGCAAATGTCTAGGGCAAGCCAGCTCTGCCAATGCTGCATATACTTTCAGACTGCAGGATGTACTTTTAGGCTTTGGGACCTACTGTTTACCTGCTTATGACAAGTCTGGATCAGCCCTAGGAAACTGCATTGTATCTGCATCTGCTTCATAATTGGCTCTGCCTTTTGCACTCTTCATTTATAAACAATTGTGGCAAAACTGTACATCTGTTTGCTCTAGTTACACTATGCCCACTACATTGTCAGGAGATGGATATGATTAAGACCACCAGGTTTACCTCTATTCCTCGGTAATTTTCACAGTGTTTAAAGGATATCCTTTTCACCTTATAAACTGCAACATTAATGAAGGTTTATCACAGTGACTTTTAAAAGGACAATTAATATAAAAGGTTGATAATTTGGGCTCTAAGCCAATGGAGCTCATTTTAGAATGATTAGGATACAAATAGACATAGACATGGAGATAGACATCCAATAAGACACAGCCATCTATAAGATAGGGATCATAAGACACCAAGTTGCTGAAAAATTGGCCTCTGTCTTCTAATCATAAAAATGACAGAAAATAAATTTCTGGTGTTTTACCATGCAGATGTTTTGTTATGGCAGCTTCAATATTCTCATATTTCCTTTATATTGAACACTAAGCACAAGTCTCAAAACATTAGTACAAGAACTAAAAATACTGCATGCCTAACACATACTTTAGTGTCCAGCATGCTGTGCATGGTAAACTGTCAGTCAGTAGTAGCACTAACATTGTATAATACACCATCAATATTATAAGTGCTCCAGACTTAAAATGTAGCACAATGATTCTCACAATATTTGAGCTATGAAATTAGTACAGTATGAAATTGCATGCAGATGCAAGTGTGTGTGTGTGTGTGTGTATGAAAACAGAGAAGGAAGGGTTGACCATGACATGACCTTTAGTTCAATATCTCCCATTTGAATCACAGCTTATGTTCCCAAAGGTACCTTCTGATAGCTTAGCACTGAAAAGTTTTTAAAAAACTGAAAGGCAAGGATACTGAGAGCTTTTGCAGATTTATGGGTTTACAGAATGTGTTCCATTGATCAGTGGGGAATGGTTGCAGAAGGAAAGCAATGAGAGTGGTTGGAATCCACCAGGGAAATGGTTTGCACACTGGGGATGAGGCCAGCTTGATAATCAGCAAGGCTGCAAGGTACTAAGATCCGTTGCTCTGTAGGACTATACACTGGAGATTGTGCATATAGATTGTACTTCGTTATCTATAACTTAGAAATAAAATGTTTTGCTTTACAGGGATACTGAGAAGGCAAAAAAATCTTACAATGAGATAGAGGGATACTTGGCATTTTGCTACTTACAAATACAAGTACCTCTAATTATATCAAACAAGTAAAGTGTCCCTAGACTCAGTAATAGAGTAGAAAGATTTATTTCACTGCGTTATAAATAAAAATGTATTAAGGATTGTGTATTTCAAAGACCAATGTGTTGAGTACATGTATTTGTGTAGGTACATACAAATATTTGGGCATATGAGTGTGGAAGCCAGCAGCTGAACTCAGGAGTCTTCCTCAATTGTACTCTACCTTATTTCTACACATGGTCTGTCACCAAATCTGGGACTCATGGATTTGGCTAGACTAGCTAGGCAATGCATCCCAGGTATTCTCCCGATGCCACCTCCCCAGCGAAAAGATTAGTGGTACACATCTCCACACTTTGCTTTTTAAGTGTTCTGGGGGCTCTCGACTCAGGGAAACGTCTTCAATGACTGAGTCATCTCTTCGGCCCTCTCTTTGTTCAAATGTTAAAGATACTTGTCTCATTAGCATAACCATTTAATAAAACATACGAGGTAAAATTCAAAATTTTTAAACTTTTATATTTTAGAAAATTGTATGGCAAAAATGAATCATGATGTGTTTACTACCAGTGAAACAGATCTTTGGCTATTGTACCTCAGAGAAAGAAGGTGAAGTTATTGTACAATGATAAAGGAAGTCAAATGATTACTTTACTGTTTATTATCAGTAAAGTCTGTGCACAAATATCACTGTACCTGCTGGGGTATCTAAACCGAGTCACCAGCTTCTCCTGCTGCCTGCTTGCCACTAGTTTCTCCTTCTAAAAGGCCCACACATGCCTCCACCCCACCTTATCTTTGAGTCACGTGTCCATTTCTCCACGAAAATTCTGCCTCTTGGACCAAAACTCTCCTTTCAGTTTGTTAGCTGACTGGTGACAGGATTCCTGTAGCAATGCAGTGTGCATAGTATTTCTGTAATCTTCTCTATGAAATTACTCTAATATTTATATGGCTTTTTGCAAAGAAAAGACCACAAAACTATTTATTCATATAGAAAATATATAAAATGCCAAGAGAACTACGTTAAGTCGCAGTGAAACATCTGTGTAGTATATTCTTACCCAGAAATAGGGTCAAGCATAAGCGTATGAGGTAGGACTTTGGAAGTGAAATCACTCTCAGTAGCTCTGGCACCTGTGAGTGCTTGTGCGTGCATGTGGGTGTATGAGTGTGGAATCCAGATTGATATCAATGGGTGACTCTACACCTTATGTTTTGAGGACTAGGTCTGTTATTGAGTCTGGAGTGCCATGATTTGGCAAGATGGACTGGCCTGCAACAGCCAAGCATCCTCCCCTGTCATTGCCAGCCCCATGCTGATGGCAGAAAGACGTACTGTTGTACCCGGCTTTTTATGTGGGTGCCCTGTAGGTGAACTCAGGTCCTCATCCTGTGTCACAGGCACTTTGTATTCTGGGCCTTCTCCCCAGCTCGCATAAGTATCAGTTTTACCATAAATTGAGGTTTTAGAAGTTGTCTGAACTTTACAAACTCAAATCAAAGTTCATCTGGAAACCCAGTAACTAAATTTTCAAGCACCAAAGGAGACTTGTTTATAATCACTGTGTTAATTTAGTGTTAGAAGAAAATGCTTACCTTTCTGCCTTTCCACCAGACTAGTAGATTGTAATACAGTGATAAATGTTCCCTTGGGTAAGAGATATCTATACTAAGACACCAAAACAAAGTTTAAATGAAAATTATAAAGCATATATTTTTCCCACTGACTATCAAAAGGATAAACATTTCTTATTGTTTTTATTTTAGCTTTCATGTTCTTAGCACATAGGGAGTTGAGAAAAACATCACAGCGGGGTGGCAAGAACATATGTGGACCTGGTATTTTTAGTACATCTCTAAATTGTAAACAGTATGAATCATTAAAATAATCAAAACTAGACTAGGTATTGAGTGTACTAGGTTCCACTGTGTACCTAGAATGTCTTAGTCTTCCAAAAAATGAATTTCCTTAAAAAAGCTTAATACTGTTTTTGATTTGTGAAATGTTAAAAGAAATAGCTAAGTCCTTCAACTCTGGGTCCTTAGGTGATTTCTCTGTGGGAAACAAGCAGAGCCCTCTGGTGTCTGCACTGGGCACTGCAGGAAACGGCAGAAAAGTTGTTATGATGAAGTGCAGATACTGAAACCAAACGACGTTTGAGATTTCAGTTTCAATATGAAATGATTAACTCATGTTGTTCTATTAAAAACAAACATTTTAGACCACTTATCAAAGTGCCCTTTTCAATTTACTAAGGAAATTTTGGTGTCTCTCTTCCTGAACAGAAAAGATCAGCAAAATGCATGGTACATTTACTGGCCTGTCATGATTTTAGAAGACACCAGAATTCCAATTTGCAGTTTAATGCCTCACTACTATTTCATATCAAAATAGATGGTATTTAAGTCACCATATTGTTTTAGAATTGCAGACACATGAAATTACTCATTATCCCTCGAGACATATTAATGACAAAAAGAATATTCAACCAATAGGGGAGATGTGAGCCCACTGCATACAACTCTTCAGTTTTTTCTCAATTATTATTTAATGAAAAAGAAATAATACTGATCAACCAGAAAAGAATACCATTCAGTCTAAAACAGAGAGAATAGAAACATACAAAAGAAATAGATAATAGGTTGATGATAGGTAGACATGTTAGGGGGATGAAAAAATAGATGGAAGGGTGGATGTATAGATAGATGATAGATGATAGATAGATAGATAGATAGATAGATAGATAGATAGATAGATAGATAGATAGATAGACAGGTGGATAGATAGATAGATAGATAGATAGATAGATAGATAGATAGATAGATAGATAGATAGATAGGGTTAAAGAGACAGGATCCAAGACCTTGAATATTCTCAACCCCCAGTTCCTGGTTCCTAGAGAGAGTATTTCCAACTAGCTTAGACCAGACTTGAATTCATGTAGTACAAGCTGGGCTTTAACTTGAAATCCTCATGCTAGTTACACTTTCTCATTCCAATGTCTGTTTTAGTGAGATACTTTACTCCTGTCAAGTGGGCTGGCTCTGCTTTGGTGTGTTCCCAGGCTCTTTCCCATTCCTTCATTCTTGTACTTGCCTTTATCCCTCTTCCAGTGCATATACTACACTTCGTATATTTTGAACAACAATGTACTTCCACGAGCACATAACTTGAAATAATAAATTCTTGCCAACTGCATAAATGATTGGCTTTTTTAAATGTTAAAAAATTTGACAGAATTATTCATTAAATTTCAAATGTTTTAAGAGTTCAGGGAATGCTACATGAACAACCCACTGTTTGCCTTGATGAATGTGTGTGTATTCATTTATTTCTCAACCTGACAAACTTTATTAATCATTGAACACTTCTCCACAAAGTCTTCCCTAAAGCTCTCAAACACATTTGTCTCTTTTTCTCTCGAGCATTTTTTTTAAAAAAGAAATGATTTTATGATCATCTTACCTGCGCCACCATCAGGTAAGATTGTCAGGAGTGAATTTAATATATACACAGAACTGAAGAGGAAGACCTCCTGACAATTGTTACATCGTTGGTACTTACCTGTGCTCCAGACAGCACTGAGAGCATTACATATTTATGAATTTTATGTCTCAACATAAAGCGAGCAGCTCCTAGATTGTGTTGTCAGTCTTTAACGTCCTGTGCAGGTTCCTCAAGCTGGGCTTTTGGCCTGAGGCCAGACTGGAACACTGTTTGATGATTTCTCTTCTTCAATGGGTACATTTGTATTCAATAGTAATATTTCTTGGTAACAGCATGCCTTCTAATGAAACCTATTTTAATTTTTTACTCTACCTATTGAATATGTGAGCCAGGATGATGTGAAAAATAGACTTTGTAGGAAAGAAATTAAGGAGATAAGAGATATATAGGATTTAGTGTAGAATTATAAAATGGAAACAAACAAGACTCAGGGAGGCTTATGGAATGATAAAATGGCTTTAATGGATTTCATTAACTTACTCTATAAGAAATGAAAATTAAGGAATCATTCTTGTCTGAACCGAGCTATTAACATAGTTTTAACTGCAGACTTTACGGCCAGAAAGTCATAGAGCAGATGGTAAATTTATAGTCATTTTGCGCCTATGGAGAAGAAACAGGGAGAAATATAGTACATAAACTTCATGTATTTCAGGAATAAGCTCAGGATTCAGTGGTTAAAATAATTCCTAAATAGTGTTTTAAAGTTTCCATTATGGACTCTATAATAATGTAAACAACACATTTTTATGCATTGAGAATAATGTTGGTATAAATAAGTGGACTCATTGTCTAAGATGCCGCTAAAATTTTATTTTGATAGATGAAATAAAAACAAATCAATGTTTTATAATTATTTTTTGAATGTGTAGATGTGAATTTAATATGTACACATCTATATTTTGCAAATGTAGTATTAACTAGTTTTTCACATTCTACCTCACTCCCAAGATGGTAATAATGAAATTGGGCAATTCATCTCATAAATGACATATGTGTGTGATTGTTTTATAATGTAACTTGGTCCTTATGAGTGGAGCTTAATTCAAAACTATTATAAATTTATCTGTATGGTTTTAACATCATGTAAGTGTTATTTGTGTAAGTTGGTATGTATAACATACCTGAAAATAAACAGCATTTGAATCTACCAGCCCTTTACATAAACTGTTGATAAATGAATTCATCTTTACATTTTGTATTGAAATGTGGCATCTAGAGCTGTTATTTCAACATGTCGAATCTTAGAAGAGTTTGTATCAACACATAGCTGAGGAGTAAAGTTGAGATTCTCTTCTGGCTTTCCATCTCTAGCAGTTAACCTGCAAACCATTGGTCTTCAAATCCAACCAGTCGACATGCTAGACATTCTGATGTCATGTTTTTCACTTTGTATTTTGTACTTAGGACAATCACATTCAGTGTGGAATAAAGGCATGTCTAAGACTGTGGAGAATACCTTCTGTACATTTAGTTTTGAGGTATTAAATTTTAATTTAATTTAATTTTTAGGTAAACACTGAGTAGCACTAGCATTTGCTATTTTAAAATTCTAATAAATTCCTCCTGTAAACTGTTCAGTAGTTTATATTGATTGTTTTCCTAACAAAATTTTCATATTATATTATAAAGTCTAATTTATTTATTTCATTAAAACATATCAAGAATTTATTGAAATTTAACCACATTTTTTAATTCTTTTGATCATATCATTTATCATGGCAATTGAATGATCTAGTTAATGTGCTTAGCATATTTGAACATTGGAGATTCAATGATCATAAAGTGTTGTGCATGTCCCTTAGAAATGAATCAGGGCAGCATGAATACACTGAGAGGTAGCATCCATCCAATGCTGTTTCTTTATTGGGTACTATGCATTTGTTTTCTGTCTCATTATTGCAGACAAAGTTAAACAACATGATAAAATGATAGAGGGTAAAAATTGGAAAATTAAAATCCAAACAATACTATACAAGATGTTCCAAATATAATTTGAAACACTAAGACATGGAGTCATATTACAAATTTCAGTAAATTTTATATTGTTAAATTGAGCAAAATAATATCTACTATGTATATCTTTCCTTTTGGTCACATTTACAAATGCTTGCATTAGCTGCCATATCTTGGATACTTGAATTTTTCCATTCCTGCCTGCTCTCAGTATGCATGTTTTTATATTATTAAATCAAACAATACCAAAGTATAGAGCTCATACATTTCAAAACCATAATTCAAATCCAGGTTCTGACCCAAATTATTGTTTTTCCCACAAAATTAAGGTGGTTCACAAGAAGTTTAGGACTATTCAAGTTGACATTCTTGCAAATTACATGTTTGAGACCCAGAGTGGTTTCATGTCTCCTAGAAACACCACAGATATCAACTATATTTAGAGTTTCACATTCAGATGGGAAAGCCAAAAAATGCTAATTTGAATTTAAAATTATGCTACAGTCTAAGAGATAATCTCACCAGAATAGGCATATCTCAGCATCCTTTAACATTTCTCATGCTAATGCATACATAATCCTACAAACTTCAGTGATGTTGTAGCTGCAGATAGAATAGAACAGGCCAGGTCTTAAGTAGAAAGGAGTCAATAATAACCATCACCATGTTTCTCTCTGTCATACAGTGACTAACAGATGTAAACACTCAGAAATTTACTCTGGATTAACTTAATCATGAATATTAGAGTAATTAGTAGTGATCAATTACTGTAAACACCATCGCTTCAGTTTCTGAAGCATGCGATGAATGTGCAGTTTTGAGCATCATCCCACTGCCCAGGTGAAGGTTGAGATGCAGTCTCACACACCAGGTGGTCTTCATCTCTACTTGCTCTGATAATAGTTCAACGCATTTTATTTTTACATAGCATACAAGTAATAATTATGTATACTCCAGGAAAGTTTTACTATACTACATTATTAGAAATGTTACATGAAGAATAGTCCTTAACTTGAGTATTAATTTTATTATTACAATGCAAGCTGACAAGGACTCTGTCACTGAACTACCTTGAACCTCATCCTATGATTTTTGACACTTAACACAAACACAAGAAGCAACTTACTTTGTTTCCAATATAAAAATAGTATCTCCATACACAAGATAAAAACAACTTTCCCCAAAAACTTATAATTTTTTTCAGCCAATTAGAAACCTTTCTGAGACCAGTGAGATATGGTGCACCTTAGATGTCATAAAACAGCCTTCTCAAAGTTATACAGTACAAACAAAATGGTAAAAAGAAATTATTTTGTAAACTGTAATATTATGCACACTTTCCATGTGTAAGTATTCACTTTAAGAAGTCATATTATGTCATACACCTAGGTGATAAATTATAGGTTTATTAGCTGTTTGCCTTTACTAATTAATTTGTTTCTTATAGATCATTCCCAAATGACTATTGTGCATTACTTATTTTGCTTTTTAAACATCATACATGGTTTATACTTGGTATAGTGCTCAGTGTTGCTTTTATTTAGAGCTGGGCTTCAGAAACTTGCCCTAATTTTGTGTGACTGTAATACACCTCTGCTCAACTACCATACAATGTTCCACAAGGTATAAAGTGTACACACACACACACACACACACACATACACACACACACACACACACAGAGAGAGAGAGAGAGAGAGAGAGAGAGAGAGAGAGAGAGAGAGAGAGAGAGAGAGAGAGAGAGTTTTCTTTTTAGTTATATTAGCGCTTATCCATAGTTACATATGAAGCTCATTGGCTTCCAGAATTTTTATCAGGTTTCACTCTTAATGGAGGAGAAGCTATTGATTGGCCTATAATAGAATTATGTTTTAGTATATTAACTCTGGTTACCACATGGAGGATATGCTAAAAGAGAATATAAATACATTACCCATGAGAAAAATCTTGCAACTATTTCTGAAAGAATTGAGACTCGATTAGTTGTAGAAGTAACACACTTGGGAGGTGGGGAGGCTTCCTGCTTTAGATCTATCATTCTGTGCTAAATCAGTCATGGCAAAGGTCTGATTAGAGCAGGTTTTGAGAAGTGAAGGGGGACATCTCTGGAGGTTGAAGTCAGGGACGAACAATTTATGAAGTTTTGATGAAAGGGAGAAAAGAAAATTGATCTGCTTTATAGACCATATGTTGACATCCTCACCCCCAAAGTGGTGATGAAACAGGGAGGCAGTTGGGAGTTGGCTGGGTCATAAGGGTGGAGCCCTTCTAACAGACAGCAGTGAGATTTCTACAAGACCTCTTGCCCTTCCCATATGAGGAATCAGTGAGAACAAGGCAAGGAGGAGACAGAAACAATAACTGAATAGACTGATTCTTCACCTGCCTTAGACATCTGGATTTCCAGCACTGTGAGCAACATACTATCTCCGGGTTCCTAATGGGCAGAATCAATAAAGGATTGTAACTTTTTGACAGAACATAATTTCTATCCTGGACATACACAGATTTTCTTTATCAGTAATTCCCCATTAAGCACAGTATTGCAAATTTCACATATCATTTGCATTTTACTAGTTCTGATATTTATTTAAATATCCAAAATGATGGGTACTATTTATATACACACAGGACACATATTTTTTACTTATTTAAAACAATTGAGATTATAATACTATTACAACATATCACCCTTTCTTTTCCTCTCTCCAAATTCTCTCATAAAGCTCTCCCCAATCACAAACTCATATCCACTTCTTTTTTACTAATTGTTATGAGGTGTATATATGTGTGTGTGTGATTTATCCCCAACTGTCTAGCCATGACTTCACTAGCACTGAGTAGTTAAGTTTCCAGTACCAGACATGGTCTCCCTCTTGTTGAATGGGTATTAAGTCCAATTAGAGAGCTGTTGGTTACTGTCAAGGTGTATGTGCTGAAAACTTAAGATTACTGTGCCATGCTGGTCATTGATCTGGTTCATGGGTGTCATAGTTAAGTAGAGCTTTTGATTGCCTTCATCCTTTGGAAGCTTGCATAGTGCTTTCTTATACCATGAAAGCTAGTCCTCAGGGATTGGGAATTTCAAGTCAGTCACAGTTCAGGGGTCTCTGAGACCTGTTTCTGAAAGGCGTAGTGTCTTCAGCAGTTGGTACTCACCTTCCACCTCTGGGGGTAACCAAGAACAACAGCAATAGGCTCTATGTTTGGAATGTCACTTGGTCAATTCTGGCCAACAACTCAAAAGAAAACTTCTCATGTATCTTTTGGATGATTTTGTTGGTGGTCTCCGGCATTTGGTGGGAGCATTGCCAGTCTAAATGACAAAAGTTCACTAAATGTAATATGCAAGGTTGTTCTTTTTTGTAAATAGTGTGAATGCTTCTGGCCTTTTCAGACATTTGTCCTTATACCCACAGGTAAGTGTTGTCTTCACTGCTCATCAAGTAAACTTCTTTTTAGAACAGTCAAAGACCATTACAGAAAACCACAACAGATCAAAATGCAGAGTTGTGGAACCAAGTCACAAAAGGGTACATCTTCAAAACAATCCTGCATCAAAGGCTCAGAGAACATTGCAGAAGAGGGGTCACAAATACTGTTAGAACCATAGGATTAGGGTGCTTCCTGTGACATTGTGTCTTCTAGTAACATCAGCAGCTAGACACATAAAATCTCACTAACATAACTGCCCAAATGTGAGCTGAACAGGAATGTAACAATGAAGATGCCAAACTAGGAAGGAAAAAGCCAGTGATATCTCTATCCTACAATAAAAACTATAGGTAACTTAAGAAAGCTGGGAGCAGAAGTGGTCTGCCCCAGGGAAGAAGAACACATCAATCAAAGTTGTTCCATGCCAAATGTTCAAGCCTGGAGACATACATATAAGATTTTATGGACTGAGCTGGTTATATGTAGGACTATCACATATATATATATATATATATATATATGTGTGTGTGTGTGTGTGTGTGTGTGTGTGTATACATACACACATATTCATACACATACACACACACACACACACACACACACACACACACACACACCTGGGGGGGTATCCGCTGTTGTTCAAATCTTAGAATCTTTTAATAAAAAACCTGGTACCAGATATTGGAGTAAAAGCTGAAAGATCGGAGAAGCAGAACTAGCTCCCACAGCCACCACCTGTTAACTTGCCAACTTCATAAATCCTCTGTCTGAAACCCTCTGAGTCTTCACCTGAAAGTGTCTCAGCTGAACTGCCTTAGTTCCTGTCTCCTCATGCCTTATATACCTTTCTCTGTCCTGCTGTCACTTCCTGGGATTAAAGGCTTGTGTGCTTCCCAGTACTTGCATTAAAGGTAGGTGCCCCCACTGCCTGGCTCCCTTTCCAGTGTGGCCTTGAACTCACAGAGATCCAGAAGGATCTCTGCCTCCCGAGTGATAGGATTAAGGGTGTGTGTGCCCCCACTGTCTGACCCCTATGTCTAATCCAGTGCCTGACTCTGTCCTCTAATCCTCAGGCAAGGTTTATTAGGGTACACAATATATCACCACAATTCACTAATTTACTAAATATTTTACAGTATAATCCCTAACAACAATCTATAAAGAGTGCACCTTTTATATGAAGGTACTGAACATCTGGGGATTTCATTGTTCAAGGGAGACAACATGTTTCTTGTTTAAACCATCCAATCTGCTGTATATGTTGTAGCAGGTTAGACCAAATGAGTGAAGTGACTGGTGAAGAGAGGGAAGTCTATACTCTGATGTTTCTTTTCAAATCAGCAAGAAAGCCACTAATGGAAAAAGTGCAGGAAAGATGGGGAAACGATGCATGAGCAAATATAAGAAAATACTGTGTAATTATATTCTTAAACAGGTAAAATACATGAGATAGGGTCAGAAAGTATATGAGCGAGAATTGTTGAAGCCAAGGTTGGATAAAGCACCGGGACAAATAACCAAATGAATGGAAGCACAGGATCTATGAACCAAAGGCTGAGGGGCCCCCAACTGGATCAGGCCCCCTGAACGGGTGAGACAGTCATTTGGCTTGATCTGTTTGGGAGGCAGCTGTGCATTGGTGCCAGGTCCTGGGCTCGTTGCATGAGTTGGCTGTTTGAATCCTGGGACTTATGCAGGGACACTTGGCTCGGTCTGGGAGGGGGGAATGGACCTGCTTGGACTGAGTCTACCAGGTCAACCCCGGTCCTCAGGGGAGACCTTGATCTGGAGGAGGTGGGAATGGGGGGTGGGCTGGGGGGAGGGATGGGCGAGAGGGGGAGAACAGGGGAATCTGTGGCTATTATGTTGAACTGAATGGTGTTGTAAAATAATAATAATAAAAAAAAAAGAAAATGAAAAAAAAAAAAAAAAAAGAAAGTAGATTACGTATTTGCTGTTCCTTCTCATCAATACATACAGGAAGAAGGTGTCCTGGAGGAGCACAGACACTGTGTACACCAGCAGACTACCTCTGATTAGGTGAATGCTTTTCCTCACTGTCACTTGTAACCTGAGAAGAGCATATGTGTTCCCCATGTTTGAAGAAAGCCATCTAGAAGCAGAAAAGAGGAATTTATGTTAAGGGAACATGATACTTTCTATGGAAAAAATGAAGGCCCCTTTTAGGGTGTTCATGCACTACAGCATCATTTTTGCATGCCCTATAATTACAGATTCAAAGATAATGATGGTGATTGCTAGATTTATGCAAATTGCTGGAGGAATGCAAGAAAATGAGAACGCTTGATGGAAAAGTACTACAAATGTGAAAATAATAGCTATCCCTGTAAACTTAATTTGGAAGAGAAGCAATGGTGGGTAGATATTAAGGTCTGCTTAATATGTATTAATTGATAACTGCTAACAAACAGAAAAAAATATTTTTATCCGACAGTGTCTCACTGGGCTTACAACTCACTCTTAAGTGCAGGATCCCATGCCCAGCAGTAGATAACCAACACAAAATGAACTCAGTGGGGGTCTTTTGGAGGCTCTTTGTCTCAATGTTGTGACAAAGTTTTTTTTTTTTCATCTTACAGGTCCTTTGCATATATATTATGAATTGGAGTTTTAGATTTTGGATTTTGATGAGATTTCTGTGTGTGCAAATGTGTGTCTCTGCATCTGTGTGTTTCTTGTGCTTTTTTTGCTTCCCCCCTTTTTCTTTTGGTTTTTTGAGACAGAGTTTTTCTGTGTAGATTAGCACCTTTCCTGGAACTCACTTTGTAGACCAGGCTGGCCTGGAACTCATAGAGACCTGTCTCTGCCTTCCAAGTGCTGAGATTAAAGGCATGCACCACCACTGTCCAGCTTCTTGTGCTTTTTCTTTGACTCTTCTTACTTATTTTTGTTGGCTTGCTTTGTCCTATTACTTTATTTTACTTTTTTAAAATCTTATTTTATGATTTTTTTAGATGCCTATTTGTTTTTTAGTGAAAGAGAAAGAAATGGTATGGATTTTGATGGGAATGGAAGTGAGGAGGATCTGGAGAATCTGGAATGAGTTGAGGGAGGGAAAAAACAGAATATAATGTATGAAAAATCCATTTCCAATAAAAAATAGAAAAACAAAAACAAAATTGAAATTAAATTAAAGGTGATACCAATTAATGAATAAAAATTCTGATGGACGATCCATCGTGCACCAAAAGACAGTTCTCTGCGTATCCAGTATTACATGATGTTAAGGCAGGATCAAGAAGAAATAGACTCTTTATGCTGCTGTAGCTTGTCCATATGTTTTACTTACAAATCTTTTGAAGTTCTGTCTGTCTAGTTTGAGATTATAATGAACAGGAAATTAGCTTATGCATATGGTGAAAGTAAAATATTCTCTATATTCTTGATGATATTAATTATATGTATTTATTTTGTCTTATTATCCTTAGAAACATATGTCTGTAATTTATTGACACCAATCTTACTTATACTAAATGTTTATGTTTTAATATCTAACATGAAATTAATTATTGTCATTTTACATCATTTCATGATTAATTTACATCTTTACTTATTTAGTAATGCTATACAGATTTTTTACTTGTGGAAAGACAGCTTGTTCACCTTTATTAATCTATATTATTCATTTCTCATCTTAATTACTAATTAATGCTATTTATGTGTTTCTGACCCATCCTAAAATCTATGGCAAAAAATGAACTATAATAAAGATTTAATGTCATATTTTCCATCTCCTATCTTTAGTGTGAAGCTGTGAAACTTCATCTTAAAATGTAAAGGATAAACTTAATAAATAAAGTATGCTTAAAAGAGTTTCTTTTTAATACATGGTCTCTCTATGTAGTAGTGTCTGGCCTTGAATTCACAGCTATCCACCTACCCCTACCTCCTGAGAACTGGAATTAAAAGTGTATATCATCACACCGGGAACAAACAATGAAATAATTGTTTTGTTCCTGTAGTCAGTATTGGCCAATGCTGACATAAAAACTGGAGGACACCGATCGTGTTTGTCTTTCTCGGTCTGAATTACCTCACTCAGATCCTTCACTCGATCCATCAATTTGCCTTCAAATTCCATGATGTTATTGTTTTTAACGTCGGAATAATGCTCCACTATATACATGTACCACATTTTCTTTATCCATTCTTCAGTTGAAGGACATCTAGGTTGTTTCCAGGTTCTGGCTATTATGAATGAAGCTGCAATGAACATAGTTGATCAAGTGTCCTTGTGGAATGATTGAGCATCCTTTGGGCATATGCCCAAGAGCAGTGTATCTGGGTCTTGAGGTAGATGGATACTCAACAATCTGAGAAACCACTATATTGATTTCCAATGTGGCTGCACATGTTTGCACTCCCACCAGCCAATACACACACACACACACACACACACACACACACACACACACACACAGACACTCACTCTTTTGCTTGTGCTCTGAGGGCAAAAGAAAGGGAGGCAGGTGTTTGGGTAGGAGCTCCACCTCAACCCCTGCCACCCTGGCATCCCTATACCCAAAGAGTCTGGAATGTTTGGAAGGAGTCTGGTAGAAGATATACCTTGGCTCCCTTTCCAGTCTCTTTCCCTAAAACCTGTGCCTCAAAGCCTGCCAAACACAGCTCCTCCCCAAACCTGCCCCTTCAAAACCTGCCAAATATAGCTCCTCCCTGAGAAAGGCTCAGAAGGACTCCCACAGGGGATGTATCAGCAGCATCCCAGAAAACAGACTCATTCCCCCATCTCCTCTTTGTGGGGCCAGTGAGCGCTTTACCCATTAAACCTGGGCTTTTCCGGATTTGGTCTGATTCAGTTTGCTGCTTTGGTGGAGAGGCCTTCAGCAGGCCTAAAACTTATCAGCAGGCAGGGAAAAAAGGGCTGGGGAGGGGGGAGCGAGACAAAATCACACTAATATTACATGTTTTAAAAAACTTAAAGTAATACAGGAGTTCAAGAGAAAGGGAGCGAATTTCTATCTGTTGGAGATTATTTCATGTTTGCTGTGTACCTGGAGTGATATAATATTCACTCTAAACAATGCTGAGGTTGCTGAGATGAACAAATTAAATAAAATGTATTCCAGTATCTGAATGTAAATAACATTCTCTGAGAGACAATATCAACAGTAGCTTTGTGTGGTATTTTATTCCCCCAAATATTGTGCATGGTAATAAACTTATCTGGGGTCAGAGACAGAGCAGCCACAATATTAAACATAAAGGATAGGCAGTGGTAGCACACACCTTTAATCCTAGCATTCCAGAGGCAGAAATCCATGTGTTCAAGGATACAGACAAGCATGGTGACTCATCACGCTTTTAATCCCAGAAAGCAAGCCTTTAATCCCAGGGAGTGGTGGTAGAAAGCAGAAAGTTATGTAAAGCATGAGGATCAGAAACTAGAAGCATTTGGCTGGTTAAGCATTTGGCTGGTTAAGCATTCAGGCTTTTGAGTAGCAATTCAGCTGAGACCCATTCTGGATGAGGACTCAGAGGCCTCCAGTCTGAGGAAACAGGACCAGCCAAGGAATTGGCAAGGTGGGATAGCTGTGGCTTGTTCTGTCTCTCTGATTTACCAGCATTGACCCCAATAACTGGCCCCGGGTTTGATTTTATTAATAATAACTTTTAAGATTCTTGCTACAGCTTTGTTACTTGTTCCCAGCACAGAATTCAGAACATATTGTAGTGGTATAAACTTCAAGATGTAAGAGATTATTTGAATTTAACAATTATATTTGAATTCCAGCTTCATGTGTCTAATTGAGATAGTGGAAGCCACACTCCTGCAGTGCATAACTGGCACCCAGGATAGATAGGAATCTTCATCAATCCTCTTAGCATGTGATAAATGTAACCATGACTTGAATGTTGAAAAGATATTCCATGCTCTAAGCAACCACATCTGTTTTTGGATAGCTGAAAAGATGTTACATATCAGAGATGAGATCAGTTGTTGGGTGATTCATTAAACTTGAATTCTTGGTTGAAAATCTGATTGGAAGTGTAAAGGTAGTCTGGATGCTGCATAGGACCAGGGAATATTGACTTTTTTTCTCTTTAGTGATATTGACTAAGTTCAATTGCTATGTATGGGGCAACATGATCTGAAAAAGATCAATCTCATACAAAAAAAAAAGTTGTGATAGAAAGAAATAAAGCACAGGAGTGGCAAGGAACATCAGCTCAATTTCCCTAAACCTGTATAGTTAAATTGTGAATGGTAGGGATGGGAGAATCACTTGATGAGATTCTCACTCAGGGGTAGAGATTATCAAGGGTGGAGAATTCACTGAATCCCTGTTCCCTGCTATTAAAACACTATAGCAAACTTGCTCTATTTGTTCTAATCTGGAGCAATTCAAATCTAATTATACAGACCATGATTTAGAAAGACAAATATTTGAAATAAGGTTTGCAAATGACTCCTTTAATTAAAGCAATAACGTTCAGCAAAGCAAACAGCAATAACAACAGGAATGTAACCGTGAATGGACTAGGCTGATATATTTGACTATCTCCCAGATTATGGGATGGGTCCTAGACATTGGACAAGGTGCAGCAGTTGAAAATGCAATGTGCAGCAACCGTGTGAGATAGGACTTGGTAAATAGTTGTGCAGTATTAAGAGAGTAGATGTGGAGATGTCATTTGTGATTGAGAAAATAAAGTATTGAGGTTAGAAATTGAAAAACATCATTGGACATATTTCAGTGGTCATACAGTATAATTAAGATGGATGCAGCATGGGACTGGGGAATATTGGCTTTTTTTTTTTTAAAGGATATTGACTAAGGCTAACTTCCAGTAAGTTTTAATTGCTCACATGGAATTTAAAAGTTGCATCTACAAGATCATCTTTTTACTGAGTAGACATTTAAGCAATCCAGAATTCCCAAAGCATAATGGGAGATGTGAGTCATGGGTAAATGAATAATTGGGGAAGATTTCAATTAGTTTCCATCAGCTATGTTTGTTAAACTTATTGTCTGGCCAACCATCAAGGCCTGACTTGGTGATTAACAATAAGCTACTCAGACTTAAACAAGTTGATTACTAATGTTATGATAGTAGAGCATTGGCAATCACCTACACAGAGAGTAGTGAATGCTAAAGGCTCTTATCTACCTTACTGGTATTAGAAGTAATAGAATATTCAAATATTGCTGCATTGGACAGAGAATTTAATAAACATTAGCAAATATTTGTGTTATTGTTTTGGACCAACGTTTTGCATGAGGCATCATGATTCCGCTGAAAGGTAATTTCTTACTTAATATTGATGCATTTTAGTATAAGTTCCCCTTGTCATTAAAGGTTATCAGGTAATTTTAAGGTAAATGATTCTGATACTCACTTTAGTGACAATTAAATTAGAAAATACCCTCATAAGAATTCATAAAATGGAAGTAATATTAGGGAGCAAGCCTCAGGGAAGTAAATGTACGAGCAGCTACTTAGTTGTACGTAGTGTCAAAAGTAGAAACCTCATAAAACCTGTGTTGCCTGAATTTTGTGAATCATCCCTGGCCAAAGAAAAGTATTAGGGTCCCCAAAAAAGACCATCATTCACATATGAAATCAGTAAGAGTGTTTATTATTCCAGCATGCTGGGACCAGCCGATCATCCAACACAAAGGCAAAATGGCACTGACCCCAACAGAAGCTTGCAGGCTCCTTTTCAGGACAGCTAAGGGTAGTTCCTATGGCAGTTAGGGCATTTCAGATATGTTTGTCTTATAAGAGAAGAAATCATATTAGTATTTCCAATTGGCTAGGGCTAGCATGGGCTGGTAAGCCTACAGTTTTTCCATTTTGGGGAAGGCCTGGAAAAGTCTCAGGCTCTGTCCTTATTTGATTATTACCTTGAGCTGTTGTGGAGGCTGACTGGCCTAGTACACACTGACTGTGGAGGCTGACTGGCCTAGCATGATGACTGCAGGGCGTTGGTTGACCTAGGATGCTGACTCTAGGGGCGGGCTCAGACTTGGTAAATGCTATCTCCTTCTTTTCTGCTGTTATGGGCATTGAAGATTGATTGTCCTTTTTTTGTGACTTGCTCAGAAACTGCTTGCTTAGTCTCAGGAAATTAAAACTGAGACCTAATCGCTGATAGAAGATTGAGACTCACAAAGTAGTCTGTTTGGGCCACAGAATAGAATCCCTGGATTCAAGATTTTACTGATGTTTAGAAACAAGAAAGAATCTGTCTGCTTACTAAACAGCTAAACCTTAACATAAGAAGAACAGCAAACATTGAGATCTTTCTACAGAGAAGCGGGATAGATCTTGTTCTGATTCTTGATTTATAGTCAGAGACTCCATTGTATGGTCAGGAAAATGAATCTAAATGACTCCACCCTAAAGAAAACACAATGATGAATCTGCCTGTTCTGATGATGACCATCTATACTTTTTGCAGTACTTTATGTTAGATGGAACATTGTCTGCAACATTAACTAATGGAAATATCACAAGAAATTGCAGGAGTGAGCCATAGTTCTTTCTATCATGAAAGGGAAAGAGGGTCAAGGCTTTGAATACATGAAATAAGCAAAACACAATTTCAGACCACACACTAAACTGCCATGTAGAAGTATATTTTCTTAGAACTGTCACAGTGACTGGTGTGAAAAGTTTATCCAGGCATGGTGGGACATGAATCCAATGAAAGAGGCTTAGTTAAAATCCCTTAAGGAAAAGGAATGGAGAAAACTCATAAAAGAATTCCATTTGGCTTGTTCCTGGTTGCCTTAGGATGATACAGCAGTTTCATATTCTTTCCACTCTAGGATCATGTATATATATACATATATATATATATATATATATATATATATATATATGTATATATATATGTATATGTATAAAATTTACCTTTAAATAATAAAAATGTAGGATATCGTATTTTGTTTCTTAAATAAATAATATTCAACTTTTAGATTTTTGCGGACTTATTCTTTGAGAATTTCATACATGAGTACTCTATTTACAAAGTTTCCATCCCACACTCTTCAGCCTCCACCTATGCCTGTGCCTGAGTTCCCACACACCATGCCAATTTCATGGCATCTTTTACTTAATTATTATAGTTACATATATATGTATTCACACACTATAGATACATATAT
This sequence comes from Peromyscus maniculatus bairdii, assembly GCF_049852395.1. NCBI lineage: Eukaryota > Metazoa > Chordata > Mammalia > Rodentia > Cricetidae > Peromyscus > Peromyscus maniculatus. The sequence continues at coordinate 50,775,484 of NC_134862.1, read as the reverse complement.
ATCATATGAATTATTTATTATTTATGAATAAATATGAGTTGGCTAGAGAAAATATTATTACTAATACTCAGGCCACATTCTTTATCTCTCTTTGAACAATGGAGTTATTTAAATTTCAAAAAGACAAGTAAAATCCTGTTTCTCCAAACAAATGTAAAACAAAAATTCAGAATTAAAGACACAAATTATGAACTCAATATGATGGGTAGTAAGGTGGCTATCCACAGGAAATCTTCTTGAATTAGAAAGTAGAACTGAGCTGGTAGAAGACAATGTCATTGCTTACTCTAACTTTTTCTATGTGAACATATTTTCCCTGATTCAGTAGCCCTAGGGAATGGCATCAATCTATGTTTATCTGAGCAAGGTAGAAAGAAAAAAATGAATAGTATAAAACTAAAGCACATTAATTTACATGTGTTTGAAGTGTTTGAAGGAAAATGTCTGTCTATTTCAGAGTCATACTGGAGACTATTTGCTTCCTTGATTTAGGATGTGGATTTTTGACACTATAAAATCGTCATATACATCTTACTCAGACTCTCCAAGAAGTAGGAAAAATACCCTTCACAGGAATACTATCAGTGTAAAGCACTATAATTATCAAAGTGTAGTTCAAATGAATAAAAGTTTCTAGTAAAATATAAATACTATAGTGAATATGTGAGAGCACACTGACTTGTACAAATATATAGATGAATGTTTAGAGAGAAAAAGTAGATACATGATAGGTAAATATAAAGAAATATGGATGACTAATAGATGGCAGAGAGACAAATATATAGAGAATGGACAGACATATAACAAAAAGATGATTAATAAATGATAGATGATGAATTATTAATAAGTGAGAGATAATGGGTAGATTGTAAATGGATAATGGATAGATGTCAGATATATTATAGGTAGATGATAGGTGATAGAAGAACAAATTGGAAGTGATAGATTTTATATATAATAGATAGATCATAGAACGCTAGAGAGAGACACATAACAGAGAGTGTACATCATAAAAGCAAACGTTTGACAGAAAAGGAAATTCAAGGGAATAATATGACAGTGCTGTTATGAAATTCTGTAAACTGCCATATTTTTCAAATGTGTCTTCTATGATGGATATTTTCCTTTAAGTAAACTCTGTATGGTAGCAATTTATAACTACTCTTTATACCTAAATTTTACTGATTTCAAATTTTTATGTCTACTTATACCACTATGTAATTTCATACAAGTGTAAGGAGAAGCAATTAATCTTATTCCTTTCAAGTCTTGATATAATACATTCCTTGAAAAAAGTATAAAAATGAAGCAATCTGTAAACAACCACTAACATTTGCAAACATTCTGTGCTTATTAATTTATGGCATGACAATAAATTCTACATATTGAAAACAAAAATAAATATTGCTCTGGACATTTATAAAAAGTCTTGATGCAAATTAAATAAAAACTTTTTGATAGAGAGACAAAAGACAAGCTAAAATAAAAATGATTAGCTTTAAAGTGTGAGAACAGACTGTAAATGGTGTTTCGTACAACTAGTGTGGTTTCATTTATGTATAAATGTGATTTCTTAATCCTACAAAATATATTAATTATCAATTTATAATTATTATAAACTCATGGAAACAATCTCATTACAGAAATTGTATTAATAATTGAAAATGTGGCCATTATTCTGCTTCAGTAGAAATGAGTAAATCTTCCTGCCTCCACAAGTCAACTGTGGGATGACACACTACCCTCCCCAGCTCCTCATGACTGGGGTCCTCATTGCTTTCATCTAGTCTGACTCACTTTGCAATGCAGAATTAGAAGTTTCCAAATGTTGTGTTTCTTTATAAGATCTGGGTAGTTAATGCAATAGTGATAATCCTGTTTCTGGAAATGTTAAACGAGTTCAATTCATCTTCACTCTCTGTGCGTTTTAAATGCTACGTTACTAGGGCATAAATAAGCTATGAGGTAACAGGAATGTAAATATCTAGTCAAATTTATGGAAATTATGAGTTTGATTTCCCTGTAAATATACTATTTCTTATTTAATCAAGATGATGACATTTTAAAGGATGAATTCAATTATATGTTTGAAGATAAAATTTCAAATGAAATGAAGAAATGAATGAAAATTCTAGACATGTATTAAACATATATTTTAGAATAATAATGTACTAAGTATTCATTACCGAGGAAATATGTAACCCAGAATGACATTATCTGTTGAATAAATTGAGAAAAAATTGATAAAATATGTTCATTAATTGAGAGCAACCAAAACAAATACTTCTGGGACATAATTCAGTGGAAGACACTGAGTCTGGCTGTGAGCCCAGGACAGAAGGCTACTTTTTTCTGGAACTTCTCTAGTTCTGGGGCAGGTCTTTAGGTCAAAGCTTGAACCATGCTTGCAAAGGTATTATAGGTCTAGTGTATGGCAGTTAGATCAAGAGCCCAATACTAAGCTGCCATCGGTAAATGAAAACTATATTTGCAATTCAAATCTGAGCAACTTCACCCTAGAATCATGAAGAGTCAGGAGGGAAGAAACTTACTCAGTACCTTCAGCTCATCTTTCAGTTGCAACAGGTACTGTGCATTGTCCAGACTCCCAGCAAATTACTACAAACCATCACAGATGAAACAGTTAAAGTACCAGAAAATATAGAATATCTATTACTAGTACCATAAGCACAAATTCTCAAATCTAATGAATGAGAAGGCAATTTATCATAAGAGAGAAAAAATACAAATGTAAGCAACAGGAAAATCAAGAGAATAGAGAATGTTACAGTCCATTGAAGTCATAAGAATAGATTTTCAAACACATAATAAGAAATTGTAGGTTTATTTTAATTATGTGAATTGTGTAGTTGTGTGAGGGGTTATGTTCATGTGAGTGTAGGTACCTGGGGGGGGGCAAGAAGAAGGTGTTAAATTAACTGGCACTGGAGTTACAGGTAATTAAGAGTTCCCTTATGTGGGTTTTGGGAGCTGAGCTTTGCCCTTCAGTAAGAGCAGCACATGCTCCAAGCTGTGGAGCCATCTCTCCACTACTGTGGTAAAATTTTGAATACTAAACTCTATGCAATAGATAGCATAAAAGAATCTTGACATATTCAACAACAATGGGAAAACTTTGAAAGAATTTTAAAATATAATAGTTTTAAGCTTTACTTTATATCAGTACAAAGTTACTTACTAGTGACTTGAATATTCAAATCATGTATAGAGTTAGAGATGCAGAATATGAAAGAGCAGTTTTATTTTAAAAACGTTTATGGTCTATGCTATCTGAAATTGTTTAGAATAATATTGCAAATTCTTTTTTATTTAAACTTAGTCATTATAGTGGAAGTTTCTCTCTCTTCCTCCTATTACTTGGTTGTGAGATATAATCTTAAATATATGCCAAGATTGTTGGTAATTGAGCTGCATGGCTAGTGAGTCTGTGTGTGTGTGTGTGTGTGTGTGTGTGTGTGTGTGTGTGTGTGTGTGTGTGTGTGTGTGACACATACTATAGCCATCTAGAGAGATGGAGTATCAGTTAAGGAATTACTTCATCAGCATGACCTGTAGGAAAGTCTATGGGGTCATTTTCTTGATTTATGGTGTGGGAGGGTCTAGTTCACTGTAGGTAGTACCATCAATGAGCAGATGGTTGGCTTGTATAAGAAAGATAGCTGACACAGCCATGGACAGGACATCAGTAAGCAGCATTTATCTGCAGTCTCTGCCCCTGTTCCTATCTCCAAGTACCTGCTTGAGTTCCTGTCCTGACTCTGCTTCATGATGGACTTTAAGCTGTAAAGCCATATCAACTCATTCATCCCCAATTTTTCTTTGGTAAGGAGTTTTACACAGCAGCAGAAAAGCAAACTAGGACAGTAGTAATCCTTTTGCTTTTTTAAAAAATTATGTAATTATATATATATAATCGGAAAGGTTGGTGATTTTTAAAAAATCTTTAATAAATACTTACTATGGAACCTTTGTATCAGGCACTGTGATATATAATCAGGATATCAAAGATAACAAGGCAGGTAGAGCATAAAGAAATGAGGGGTTCCTCCCATATTTCATAGGAGGCACTGAGATATCAGGGACACAAGTGAACAGAGCAAGTGCATGCTCAGGAAACACAGGGAGAGGGGTGTATATGTGCTGTAGGAGCACTTGTGAAACTCAGGGCATAGTTATGATCAAGAGCAGTAGAAGATCTGTGGTTGAATGCTTTTTCAAAGTTTCCTTTCTTAGTTCTTTGAGGGATTTATCTATTTCCTCTTTAAGGATCTCTATCATCTTCATAAGGTTGGTTGGATCTGGAGGAAAGAGGAGGAGAGGAAGGACAGAGAAGAGTTGAGGGAGGGCAAAGTGTGGTCAAGACATAATATATGAGAGAAGAATTTTTTTTTTAAAAAAGTTTCCTTTCTTTTTGCTTGAAATCTACCATAATAATCATACCTATTTCTTGTATGAGAAGAGTGAAAAGCATTCAATTTCACCTTCCTCTACTACAATAATGCTCATCTCAGTTATGTGTACTAATGGGGAGGAGCAGTGGTGTGGAACATTCAGAATGCCTGATAATCATAAAGTCATGAGTGCTTGCAAACAATTTATATACTCGATAGTTTAGTAGCTTCACCTTCCCAGTAATATTTTGCTTCAGTGCACATTAAAATTAGTTTGCATTCCCTGTGTACACACTATCTAGATGATAAGGGAACATATCCAGGAAATACGCAGTAAAGCTGGCAGCCACCTTTCAGTAGATGAGAACAGAGGAGACAACCTGTGCAGTTAACACTCAATTGGCAGCCCATAAATCTGTTGATATGATTGCAGCTCCAACAAGAGTGCTGATTCTATTATTATGATCTGTGTTTCATCTCCCCTTAATCATATTTAGAATAACCCCAGGCAACTTATGTCCACAGGCACACTGTAAAATCTGATATTTATTACTGAAACAGAAACAAAACTATCTAAGAAATGATTCCAGCCACCAGTCACAATCTGATAAACATCATAGCATTAGGTAATTGATTTTTTCTTTCGATTTTGAGCAGATAGGGAAGAAATACAAAAATTTTTTTTAGGTTGAGGTTGTTTTAATATGGTGCTGTTTTTGTTCCTGAAATTAAAAATAATGACATCTAATTAAAAGTGTTTTAAATTCTAAAACTGGTTAATGAAAAAATATAAAAATAAACAGTGACATCACTAGCCAGAGGGATGGTTTTGTTAAGATACAACATCTTAGAATCTAAATAAATATTTTATGGTATTAATTGTGTTTTAATTATATTTTCATTAAAATGATTGTTATATAAACTTCTTTTTAAAATAATTTTCATATGATCATATGAATATAATGAAATGTGTTCTTTAATTAAGTTTCTATTATTAATACCTGAAATCTATTGGAAAAACCAACTTTTGGAGACAGAATCTCACTCTAGCTGGCTTAGAACAAACTATATAAACTAGACTGTCCTGGAACTCATAGAGATGCACCTTCCTCTGCTTTTAGGTGCTGGGATCACACAACAATCATATTGACAAGAGTGTATTTTTGTAAATAGATTAGAATTTAAGACTATTATGTTGGGATACAGTGTTGTGAAGGAGACTAAGAGAATGAGGCAAGCTAGTAAGAAGCCATTACAAAAATCCAATGAAGTCTAATTTAGACTTGACTGAGGTGGTAGAGATAGAAAGATGCAGACATGCTCAAATATTATAAAACTGCGTTTTTAGGTAACATTGAATTTGTTGGGATATCACAAATCATGCTGCAAAAGAAAGAGAAGGAAAGGAGGAAAAGAGGGAGGAAAGAATGACTGAAGGAAGAAAGCAAGGGAGGAAGCAAATTCAAAGAACACTTCAAGAATTTGGCATTAGCAGTAACAATGAAAACACTCCTCTATTTTTGGTGGGAGTGCAATCTTGTACAGCCATGTTGGAAATCGGTATGGCAACTCCTGAGAAAATTGGGAATCAATCTACTTCAAGACCCAATGATACTACTCTTGGGCATTTACCCAAGAAATGCTCAATCATACCACAAGGACACTTGCTCAACTATGTTCATAGCAACATATTATTTTTAATATGTTAATTATTATTAACATTATTAAATAAATTATTATTCATAATAGCCAGAACCTGGAAGCAACCTAGATGCCTCTCAACCTAAGAATGGATAAAGAAAATGTGGTATATTTATACAATGGAGTATTGCACAGCTGTAAAAAGCAATAACATCATGAAATTTGTGGACAAATGGGTGGAACTAGAGAACATCATCCTGAGTGAGAAAGACTCAGAAGGACAAACATGGTATGTGCTCACTCATAAGTGGATACTAGATGTAAAGCAAAGGATAATCAGATGACAACTCACAGCTCCAGAGAAGCTAAGAAAGAAGGAGGACCCTAACAGGGACTTATGGATCACCTCAGCAAGGGAAGGGGAAACAGAGGATATCTCCACAAGTAAACTGGGGACAATGGGGGAGGGGCAATAGAGGAGAGAGGATGTAGGATGAGAACATGAGAGGACAGGATTGTCAAGCTGGGGGAGGGACAGAGTGGAAGAGCAAGGAAAGAGACATGTTGATAGAGGAAGACATTATGAGGTAAAAGAGAAACCTGGTGCTAGGGAAATTCCCAGGAATCCACAATGATGATCCCAGATTAGACTACTAGCAATAGTGGTGAGTGAGCCTGAACTGGTCTATCCTGGTAATCAGATTGGTGAATACCCTAACTGTCATCATAGAGCTCTCATCCAGTAACTGATGGAGGCAGGTGCAGAGATCCACAGCCAAGCACCAGGCTGAGCTCCAGGAGTCCAGCTGAAGAAAGGGAAGAGGCATTATATGAGCAAGGGGGAGTCAAGATCATGATGGGCAAATCTACAGAGACAACTGAATCAAACTGATAGGGACTCACAAACTTTAGACCAACAGCTGTGTAACCTACACGGGACTGGACTAGGCCCTCTGCATACAGGAGAGAGTTGTGTAGCTTGGTGTGTTTGAGGGGCCCCGGCAGTGTGATTAGGATCTCTCCCTCCTGCATGAGCTGGCTTTCTGGATCCCATTACCTAAGGTAGGACACCTTGCTCACCCCTGATATAGCAGGGTGGGTCTTGGTTCTGCCTCAAATGAATGTACCAGGCTTTGCTCCCCCTCCACGAGATAACTTACTCTTTCTGAGGAGGGAATGAAGGGTAGGTGGGGGTGGGAAGGAAGGGGGGGGTGAGAGAAGGGATGAGAGAGGGATCTCTGGTTGGTATGTAAAATGAATTTTTTTAATTAAAAAATTAAAAAGATATAGATTTCATTTCCTATAGTGAACATGATAATAACAAGGAAAGTACATGTATGTCTCGTCTTGGGATGAGAAATTCAAATCTGAGCAGTTTAATTTGGAGATGTTTTGGGTTGAAGTGGACTGAGTATACCTAGCTTAATATTACCTTTGAACAGGAGGTATACATATGAGACATATTAACATATAAATTTCATTTTTAAAATAATACATTTTATAATATCTGAATGTTTCATACATGCATGCAAAAATGTTGATCATATCCATTCACCACTTCTTTTCTCCAACTTTTCATAGTGCTCCCATTCCATTTCCCTCCCAAACTCACGTCCCTTTTTTATAATGTTATTAATAACACCCCGAGTCCCATGGACTGGGGCATGGACAACCTACCTCTTGCCATGTCTCAGAAGAAGAGTGACTCTCCGTTTCTCAGCATCCATCAATGACAACAGCCCTTCAGCTAGTTTGGAGACTTGATACTGCACTAGTAACCACAGCTGCTGTGAGTTGATGTGGGCAGCAATTACATGTGGAGAAGGAAGCATTTAATAGCTCTTGTCCCCTTCCACTGGTACATACATATGGTCTTTCTTCTTCCTCTTCCACAATGCTCCTGGAGCCTTGGATGGGGACTGGAAGTTGATAGAGTTGATCCATCCACTCATGATCACTCACAGATACTTATACTTAGAACATTGACTATATAAGAATCTCTGCATTAAACATTAACTACAAAAAAAAATACCAAAACACCTCTGCTAGGCTGTGGTGGTGAACACCTTAAATCCCAGCACTTGGGAGGCAGAAGCAAGTGGATCTCAATGAGTTCAAGGGCAGCCTGGTCTACAAAGTAAGTCCCAGGACAGTCAGGTGTGTCCCACAGAGAAACCCTGTCTCTAAAAACCCAAATAAATAATAAATAATTTTTAAAAAGAAAAAAAAGGCACCTCTAAGTAATAGGTTGTGAGTAGTACAAACTTATGGTTATAAGCATAAATATTTAGAAAGCAGTTTTATGGCATAACTAATTAGCTAACCAAATAAGGACCTATGTATGATCTCTCCTATCATGGATATTTATCCAAGTTTACAATAGTAGACCTAAAATGCTCATGATGAAACAAACCTCATATCAAAAAAGAAATGGTTAGCTACCCCATAACCATCACAATGCAACAGCAGCAGCTGGCGTATCTTGTCAGGAATGAAGGATCCAGAACAGAGTAAGACCAATGGTATCTTTTTCCCCCTAGCTACCTGCATAGCTGCTCTTTCAAGCTACATAAGCAAACTAGCAAAGAGTGAGTCTTCTAGTCAGTTCAGGATTGCTTCTCTATGACCTGCATATAAAATGAGAGAGTAGTTTCTTCAACAGCAGGTTCTTGTCACCTAACTCTGGTGAGTGAACAAAAGCAATAGTAATAGCCTGATTTATTTTGGTTATTTAATAGGGCCTCCCTGACCAATAACTCATAGGGAAGTATCTAATGCTTGGCAATGAGATTTTTATTTACTAACCTGTGTCTTCTGGGAACTACATTGTTCATTCATTTGGGATACTACTATTCAAACTCTATTTTATGTATGCTATATTTTTTATTTAATTTATTTTCATTTTATATACCAACCACAATTCCTCCTCTCATCTCTCCTCCTGCTCTCCCCGCACCTCCTCCTGACACACCCCAATCCACTCCTCCAAGAAGGTAAGGCCTTCCATGAGGAGTAAACAAAACCTGGTACATTCAATTGAGACTAGACCAAACCTCTCTCTCCTGCATCAAGGCTGAGCAAAGCATCCCACCATAGGTAAGGGGCTCCAAAAAGCCAGCTCATGCACCAGGGATAGATCCTGATCCCACTGCCAGGGGTCCCTCAGACAAACCAAGCTATACAACTGTCTCTCATGTGCAGAGGGCATAGTTTGTTCTCATGTAGACTCCACAGCTCTTGGTCTAGAGTTCATGAGTCCCCAGGAGCTTGGTTCAGTTGTCTCTGTAGATTTCCCCATCATGATCTTAGGCTACAAACTAGTGCATTTCCATGAGGCTTTTAAATGTATCTTTACCTTGTTAACCCACCCCAACTCTCTTCTTTCCCTAGTACTCTTTTATCTGACCACAAAATTGCACTCAGGAGCTTACTGTTTCATATTTTCTTTCTTTTTTTTTTTTTTTCTTTTTTTTTTTTTTTTGGTTTTTCGAGACAGGGTTTCTCTGTGTAGCTTTGCGCCTTTCCTGGAGCTCACTTGGTAGCCCAGGCTGGCCTCGAACTCACAGCGATCCGCCTGGCTCTGCCTCCCGAGTGCTGGGATTAAAGGCGTGCGCCACCACCGCCCGGCTCATATTTTCAATATGAGGTGATCATGTTTGCTAAAATGAACCTATGTATACAAAAATCCACACTAATAAATTTAATAATAGTTAATAGCTACATATATTTGATTTTGAAGATTCTTTTCCTCAGACAGAATTACCATTTATTAGATTAAAATTTCAGACTTTATTGTGATAGTTTATACAATAAATATCATTTATATAAAATAGTTATAATAAAACAATAAAGAAAAAAAGGTAATTGTGTACATATAGGGATTGGTATTTACTATGAAACATTGAAACAGAGTGTTTTATAGCTACATCCCTTGCTTCTGAAGGTGGATAACAGGATATCCCTTTTTTTGACAAATTTATTCTTCAATAACCCATTTCCTTTTCTGTTGACTTCATCTCCACAACTGATAAACTTTCTGTTCCTGGTTTTTATTCATAACCTTTTGAAAGACATTTGGAAGAACTACTTCTTTTATTTTTATTTTTTTTCTTTATTTTAAGACAGGGCTTCTCTGTGTAGCCTTGACTGTCCTGGAACTCACTCTGTAGACCAGGAAGTCCTCAAACTTGGAGACCTGCCTGCCTCTGCCTCCTATGTGCTGAAATTAAAGGCATAGGCCACCACTGCTCAGCCCTTGAAGTATTATTTATATCTGGTCAACATAAGTTCTAATTGACCGTAGAAATTTACTATGATAGAAATCACCTCTTTGAGTCTTATTTAGTAATGGATAATAAAGACAGTTTATCTCCAAATATTTGGTTGCTTTATAGTCTGTTACTGGCATATAACTACCACACACTATTTCGAACATTTTTCTCCCATGTAGAGCTATTAACAAACGGAGAATATCATTTTTTCTTTGTTACCGGAGACTACCAAACTGGAGTCCAATATTATGAATTGAAAAGCAAAATACTTGTGATGATGTATTTGTATGAAAAAGAAATGGTCTTGAATTATAGCTATCTTCTTGTTCACAGGTAAGATAACATCTCACACAGTGATTGTTGAAACAATATAACATACCTTGCAAGGCAGAACTCCATCCACAGTAGCTCTTGCTATCTAGCAGACATTATAACTCAACTTTATTAGATAAGTCCACTGTTCTACATGTCAACTTTTTCTAAGTTCTGTCATGGGCATTTCTGCAAGAGATCCCTACAGACATAAACTAACTCCTTTGTTTGCAAATTATCAAATGTTTATTCCTATGCACCATCGATCTATCATTTTATATCTATCTATCTATCTATCTATCTATCTATCTATCTATCTATCTATCTATCTATCTATCATCTATCTATTTCCCTAGCTATGTATCTATCTATTTGGCTAGCTATCACTTTGTTGTCCTGGTTATTGTTTTGTCAACTTGAAATAAGTTAGAGTTATCTGAAAGAGGACCCTCACTTGAAAAAATTCCTCCATCGGTTTTACTATAGACAAATCTATTCCACCTTTCTTGATTAATCTTTTCTTTGAGTGGCCAGCTCACTCTGATTGGTGTGACACATGGGAAAGTAGTCCTAAATTGTATCAAAAAGGGAGATGGAGCCAGCCATGAAGATTTAACCTATAAATAATATTCATCTGTAACTACTGTTTCAGTTTCTACCTCCAGATTCCTGCCTTGAGTTCCTACTCCTGACATCCCTTCATATTAGACTGTGATATGGACATATCAGCTAGAGAAAAAAAAAAACCTCTTTCTCTGGGTTGCCTTTTGGTCATGGTGTTTTATCAAAGCAATAAAAACTCTAAGTCACCTATATTTTATTTTGTCATCTATCTATCTATCTATCTATCTATCTATCTATCTATCTATCTATCTATCTATCTATCTATCATTGACCTGCCCAGGAATCACCTGTCCTGTTCTACAAATCTCTCAATCATATATAGGACTAAATGACATGGGGTCACTGAGAATTAAGACACCCATATAGGAAACATGGATGTAGGAGCACTGAGGATATAAAAAAATGCATTTCCAGAATTGATTTTTATTTATATAATAATATATATTTAAAATTATTAACTAGACACTATGTGTTTTCTGATCCTCTGAGAAATAGTTCATATACGGAGGTACAGAGGGTCTTTATCTTGACAACTGGTCATGTTGTTAAGTAAATAGGCCCATCAACAAGTCAGTCAGAGTGGAGAAACAGCATTTTTGACCCTAAATATACTATGTTAATTTCACATGTAGTGAATATATGCACAAGTTCAAATATTAGACACAAGTGGCTAACTTAGTTCTCGGGTGTTTTTATTGTTGTTGCCATCACCTTTCATTGTAGACATTCACATGAAACACAACAGACTTGCTATTTATTCCTCTTCTAAAGGTTCCACCTCCAGCTGTGCTTGTTTTTCTAGTCCCTGACAAATTTCCTCTTATTATTTGATTACTTTGCAAAACCATTTATAATACCATCCATTAATAATTTCATAAACAATGGACAATTAGAAATGCCTAGCCTCATACCTGTTAGATATATTCAAAATCTTCATTCTTACATTTCATAAGTCATAATTTGGTGGGTATATAAACTTGATCCAACTATGTTATTCATTAGTCAACTCATGCTGCGATGTTTTTTGAGACACTAATATAGAAAGGTGGCTGAATACCTTAATTAGATGCCACACAAGTCATATCCATAGAACGTGAAAATTTCTTGGCCTTTAAAAAAATTTTGAACGTGATTTCTTTTAAAATGTAGCTGCTTCATGATCAGGCACATAAAACACATATTTTTTTTTGTTGCTTGGTAGATCAAATAATGTAGTCACCAGTTCAGGCTGCAAGATTGTTGGCTTTTAACACCTATCAACTTCTAAAATTAAATTTACATAATGTTTCTTGTATATGTGTTTTCAGGAATGACCATTTGTTATTGGATAATCAATTGATATGTGCTTCTGTGGGGAAGACTATTTCTCTTGCTCTCAGTGTTCCTTAGTTGCCTATCATTGTTTATATAGAATTGAGACTGCAAGAGCTTTTTTTTGTCAGTGTTAATATGTCTATTGGTGTTGTCTTTGTTCAGTTTGTGTGTTGGCATTCATGTTGTTGAGACTCTAAGGGTATAGCTTAAACATTAGGAGTATCCCCCATCCACACACACATATATAGTAACAATTAATTTTTAAAAGGCCATTCATTTAAAAAAATCAGGCACAGACACATGGGAGAATATGAAGGAAGATAAGGGAAGGAAAGAATAATGCAATTACATTATAATTTCAAAAATAGTTTAAAGAGGTATAAGAAGAAAAGAAACTAAAAAATAAAATCTGAAACTATTTCTGAAAAAAGATGAAAAGCTTGATGGAACAAAAAAGCATATTGGTGGTGAACATATTTATTAAATATTGAATTTTACATTTAACATTCATATTCTGTGTACTCTGTAAGAATGTATCTACTACCTGATTCTCCCGGAAAAACTTGATGGAGCAATCATAGGGGAAAATTTAAGGAGAGAAGATAATGCCTTTGATGGATCTTAATCATCTAATAAGCCTTCTCACCTGGCTTAGGCTCTGGAAACTTAAGTTTTATAATTTACTCAATGAATCAATGGCTCACATACAATCATTTCTTTTGCTCTTATAGTGAATTGTTAGAAATCTAGAAATCTGGTGCACAAAATAATGAAAATATATAATCCTATGGTTCTCCGGATACAGAATCAAGGTGCTAGCAGAGCAAATTCTTTGGGAAGAATTCAGCTCTTGTTTTTTGGCTCTGTGGGCCAGCTAGATTCTTTGATTTTTGATAGCCTCCTCCTCACTTGTCTGTGTACCCCTGGCTGTACTAGGACTCACTCTGTAGACTGGGGTGGCCTTGAACTCACAGAGCTCCACCTTTCTTCCTCATTTGTCAAAGCACACTAGTCATATTCTTCATATTGTATTGCAGTATATTTGTTTAACCATGCAAAGATGTGTTGCCTTTGTCTGACTATATAAAGATGTGCTGCATCTGTTCATGCTGCAGAATATTTGTTTAACTATGTAAAGATGTGTTGCATTTGCTTAATAATGTAAAGATATGTTGCTGTTTTATCTTGCCTACCTAAGGCACCTGATTGGTCTAATAAAAAACTGAATGGCCAATTGTGAGGGAGGAGGTATATGCAGGACTTCTGAACAGGAGGACTACAGAGGAGGAGGAATTTAGGCTCAGGGAAGAAAGGAAAGAAGATGACAGGGACAGAGAAATACAGAGAAAGCATGAAAGTAGGACATACAGAATGAAATAAACATAAAAAACCCTGAGGCAAAATATAGATGATTAGAAACAGGTTATACTAAGTTAAAATAACTGGTGGCACAAGCCTAAACTAAGGCCAAGCATTTATAATTTCTGTGTCTCTATTTGGGAGCTGGTTGGTGGCCCAAAGAAAATTCCAACTACATTGCTGGTTTTTGTAATTGCACTGTGGCCACAACAGTAGTTGAGTGTACTCTATTTTTTTTAAGTTTCTTCCTTGTGTTGATAGAACCAAGTTGAATATTTAAGAAGCTATAGCCCCTCTTTCTCATAACTAAAAAGTGAACATATTTGCGAAGAGTATATTATTCTTTCTATCATGGTAATGTATTAATATTTGAACTATGCAACTTCAAATTATTCAAAACATTCAATTACATTTGGTTTTTACTTTACCATAAACCAAGGGCTCCTAACCTAACTTTACACTGAGAGGAAAGTATTAAGTCAAAGGGATTTGAATGATTAAAATGCTTTTCATTTCTTTTGGACAGTTACATTTCTATAAATAACACTGAAATTTAGGTAATGCTGAATATTTTCAAGAAGCATGGTTTTATCCATGTTTCAGACAAATATAATAAAACATGAAATGATGAAACAATCAAGTTCACTGTGAAGTGAATTATAATAAAAGACTTAGATTCACCAAAGCTCTGACATTAAATACAAAGTATATACTGCTGACAATGTGGAATGAGAAAAAAATTGATTCCATAGAGCTTTCTAAATACTACAAACAAACAAAACACCAGTTAAATAGAAACTCATTGTACCTAATTACTCAGTGATAGGCATATTCAAAGTTCCAGTATCTACAAATAAACCCTCTAAGTTTGATTCAAAGGCACATCATTTAAAATGTATTATTACATTATGTTTAGAAAATAAAAGGAAGTGTTGTCTTATAACAATCCATTGGAGAAAGTGTTAGAAGCATATTTTCCAATACTTGGAGATTCATTTTATCTTTCCAAACAAATTTTGTTCTAAGAACAGAAAGGTACAAGCTTGTCCTTTTTTCTATAAATTCTCTTGTGTAATGAGAAATGCCATTCAATCTGCAAGTTGTAGTAGTTATTTCCATAATAAGAATATTATACTGTAAAATCTGTTGGATCCCAATTCCTATCTTTCTGGCAGAACTTCTTTTTAGGCAAATAAACACAAGAATTTAATGATGTTCTTGCATAACATAATAGATTTTCAGTGTCCTGTTCCTGATTGAATGGAAGGGATTTAGAAGAGAGAATTGGAGGCATATAAAAAAGCCAGGAGAGTTGAAAATGTTCAAGAAATCTGAAATTGAAATTTTTTTCATCAGTATCAGCTCCTGCAGCCCTAAGAGACAAATCAGAGAACTCAAACACTTTGCCAAAAGCTTATGGCTGTGATCTAGTCCCTCACAGTGATGTGGCTTAGGTAGCTCCGGTGTTGGCCTTCAGGCCTGCATCTCATTGGCAATCAAAGCCTCGAAGGGCTTTTCTTCTTTCTTCACACAGAAAGTTAGCAAAGATGCTAAAAGCCTTCTCAACTACTTGTACAGTGATGCTGGAAAGAACCACAGATTATGAGACAACTTTTGAAGGAATGACAGAAAAATTGCAAACCGCACTTCATTTTCAGGTCTTAAAAATATCTTTCAGTCTATAGGTGTGGTTTCTGTCTTTTTGTGTTCCAGGCTGTCACACTGTTTAGTATGTTTCACTGACATGTGAAAAAAAAAAACCCAATTAGTTCTCACTTGTCTTTGTGTTCTGAAAAGTTTCACTTGCATGTAAGTTAATTACACCTTGAAGGTTTTAAACCCTGATTTCTAAAATCTTATTAGCTTTAATTCTTTAAACAATTTTTCTTGATCACATTCTTCCCACTCCCATTTCTCCTTGGTCTTCCCCCACCTCCCTAACTATCAAGTCTAAATAAATAAATAAATAAATAAATAACCAGTGAACAAAAACAAAAGGACAAAAAAATAAATAAAATCCAAAGAAACAAAAGCACACAGGTATAAGAAGTCCATTTTGTGTTCTCCTGAGCATACATGGAGGCTGCTCTTAGCTAAGATTGATTTACTTGTCACTCCTTGGAAAAAACTGACTTTTCCACTCTGGCAGTTACCCACTTGAAGCATCTTCTTGGTTGGGGTGAGAATTTGTGACTTTCTTTTGTCAGTTCTGGGAATTTTTTTGAGCTTGCACTTGCCTTGTGCATACTGTCACAGTCTCTGTGAGTTCATACACACTTATCATCACCATTGTGTCTAGATGATATTGTTTCCCTGGAGTCATGGACCACCTCAGGCTCTTATACTCTTTCTTTCTCCTCTTCAGCATAGATCCCGGAGTCTTAAAGAAAGGGGTTTGATAAAAATATGTTAATCTGTAGGATCTAATAGGGTATAATATAATGACTCCCCATTATAGGGTAACTCTGTTTTAATAGGTATGTTGTGGGGGCCAGTTTTTAGAGTATTGGGTTTCTTTGACCTTTTCAAAATGTCTGTTATTTATCCCTCCATGAAATCCCTCCTCTACCATTCCCTCCCATTTCCCACCCAAATTCAACCCTTTCTGTTCCACTATTACCATTTATGCTTTGTGCCACTGGGTTTAAGCTTTTCTCCATTGAACATATGCCCCAAACTGTATTAATTTCCTGATCATTATGAATATTTTATATGTAAGATATGTATCTGAAGATTCAAAGCTGACATATACAATTGCGAGAAAACATGGGACGCTTGCCTTTCTCAGCCTATGTTTTCCCATTCAGCATGATTGTTTCTAGCTTCCTACATTTGCCAAAGTTTCATTTTACTTGGTCATGTAAGAAGTGAATGACATTTCTTTGTGAATAAGTCAGATTTCCATCATGTACTCCTTAGTTGAGTGATATCCCAGTCATTTCAATATCCTGGCTATTGGAAATAAAGCAGCTATGAATATGGAAGTATAAGTATTAGTATAATACTATACAAAGCCTTTGGGTATAGCTAGCATACTAATTTTCACAGTGATTGCACAAGTTTTTATCCACCTGTAAGGAATCCATGTCCTTTCACAATATTCATGCCAACATTTCTACTCATAGTTTTATATTAGTCATTCTGATTGGAGTAATATGAAATATCAAAGGAGTTTCAGTATCTATTTACATATTGCTAAGGATTTTTGAAGTTAAAAAATAATTGATTAGTTATTTGAAAATTTCTTAATCATATTTTCATTATATTCCACCCCTCCACAAATATATTATAGATCCTTCCTTTTCCTAGCAGTCTAATTTGTGTCATTATTTAAAAGAGATTAGAGATATCAATATCAATTAGTGCTTTCCAAATATTCATACATGTGTAGCATTCATTTGGAATTTCCGGAGACTACACTTTTCAAAACAAGTGAGTACTCTTTTCCCAGCAGCAATATATTGATCCTAGTTCTTTGATTATGAGTAGGACTTGTTGCTCAACTTTTTTTTCCATGCTTGGATTTTGCCTTGTCTGGGCTGGTCTTGTGCATGCTGTCACAACCCCTGTGAGTTAATATGTTCAACTGCCCTACTTTGTTTAGAAGACACTAGTTTCAACTAGTCATCCATTGCTTCTGGCTCTTACAATTTTCCTATTCCTTTTCAGCAATGATCCCTGAGCTTTGGGAGGGAGTCGTTGAAATATATTTGTTATACTTATGGCTGATAATTCCATAGTCTTCAGTTTTCTTCTCCTTGGCCAATTGTGGGTCTCTGTGACAATCACCATTTATTGCAAATAAAAGATTCTCTGATGAGGGTTGAATGATGCATTGATTTATGAGGATAATGATCTCATTAGGAATAGGTTTAATATTGCATCCATTTAATAGAATAATATTAGTACTCCATAGGCCCTTATGATCAATCTAGTTATAGATTCCTGGCCTGATAATAGTATGAGACATTGGTTTCATCTTGCAGAGTGAAAGCTAATTTAAGTTTTTTTTTTAAATGGTTACTCTGATTATGTCAGTGTGACTATCACATTCTTGGGTGTGTCTCTCCAGGCCAGATATTATTATCATTAACAGTGTATACAGATGGACATAATATATGATTACTTTTCTCTTCAATTATCCTTGATAGTGCCTTACAGCATTAACAAATGTAGCTAGTTCAGTATGAGCTTAATTACTCCATGCTTTATGACTCAATTTTGCAATATCTCCAAAATAGGGCATTACAGTTAAGCTCTGGAAGGTAACCAAAATCACTGATAATAGCTGGCTATGTTTAGGGGTCTCTTAGACTTCAATGGGTAGCAAATCAAAAGATATAAACCATTCCTGGCACTGGAATTTTTATTTGCTAGCCTTTGCTGTTTAGGATGGATGTTTTTGCCCACTTATAGCACAACTCCACTTTAATTCTCTCTCTCTCTCTCTCTCTTTCTCTCTCTCTCTCCATATAGAGATATACATACAGTTAGATGATAGACAGACAGACAGACAACTAGATAGATAGATAGAGGGAAGGTCTCATCTAGGCCACATAAGCCAGTCTAGCTGGCCTAAGATTTTCTATAGACTCCTCTGACTACATCTACCAATACCTACTAATGTTGTGCTAGGATTATACTCTAATTGTATGTGTGTTTGTATAACCATATATGCATTCACACACACACACACACACACACACACACACACACACACACACACACACATTTTATATATCCCTAAGGAAACTTCTACAGTGTTAGGTTTACACATGGCTTTTTCAAAAGGTATTTAATGTCTTTTATCCTTCCTCATATTGTGTCACCTACCTGCCCTCACCTATCCCACCCTTGTCTAACCCTTCTGTTTCACTATTTCCTAACAAAGCCAACAAGTGAAATTTACCATCGCATGTTGTAAGTCATATTAGTTATTCTTTCATTCATTTAAGAATGCATTTATGCTAGAAACAGGAGGAACATTGCTAAATTCTTTCTATGAAGCCACAGTCACCCTGATACCAAATCCACACAAAGACTGAACAAAGAAAGAGAACTACAGATCAATTTCAGTCATGAACATTGGTGCAAAAACACTCAATAAAGTACTAGCAAACCGAATCCAAGAACACATCAAAAAGATCATCCACCACGATCAAGTTGGCTTCATTCCAGAAATGCGGGGATGGTTCAACATATGGAAATCTGTCAATATAATCCACCGTGTAACCAAACCAAAAGAAAAAAATATGATTATCCTCTGAGACATTGAAAAAGCCTTTGGCAAAAATTCAATACCCTTTCATGATAAAAGTCTTGGAGGAATCAGGGATACAAGGAACACACCTAATAATAATAACAATAACAATAACAATAATAATAATAAATATACAGCAAGATGATAGTCAACATCAAATTAAATGGAGAGAAATTCAAAGCAATTCTACTAAAATCAGGAACAAAAATGGTTGCCCACTCTCCATACCCATTCAATAAAGTACTTGAATTTCTAGCTAAAGCAATGAGACAACAAAAGGAGACTACAGGTTTAGATTCTAAATGGTCTTATTAAATAAGAAACACAGAGCCAAATGCAGAGTTAAAAGCCCAGAGATCAGAGCAGTAGCCAAGAGCTAAGACCACCTTATTTTACCACTCGTTGCCATCCTTCCTCTGAGAGACCTTCTTCCTGTGTCCTGTCTTTTTATTGCCTTTATGTTCTGCCTTCTCATTGGTTCTAAACCCAACCACATGATTTCCTTGTCACTGCCTATCTATACAGACCTCCATGTCTATATTGTTGGTACTGGGATTAAAAGTTCAGATCACCTTGCTTTGGATGTGTCCTTGACCACAGATACTCTGCCTGCCATGTGATCGGATTAAGAGTGTGTGCTACCACCACCTGACTCCTGCTTATGGCTCTCTGTGTCTTCTCATTTCCAGGCAACTTTATTAACATACGAATAAAATCACATTTCAGCATAAATAAAATATCACCATATACAGGGATAGAAATTGGAAATGAAGAAGTCTAAGTATCATTAATCACAGAAGATATGATAGTATATATAAGTGACTCTGACAACTCTACCAGGGAACTCCTACAGCTGATAAACACTTTTAGTCTAGTGGATGAATACAAGATTGCCTCAAAAAAAGGTATGCCTCATATTCAAATGATAAATTGACTGAGAAACAAATCAGAGAATCAACACCCTTCACAATAGCATCAAAAATATATAATACCTTTATATAACTCTAACCAAGCAAGAGAAAGACCTGTAAGACAAGAATTTTAAGTCTTTGAAGAAAGAAATTGGAGAAGATATCAGAAGATGAAAAGTCTCCCATGCTCTTAGATAGGTAGGATTGACATAGTAAAATTGACCATATTACCAAAAACAATGTACAGATTCAATGAAATCTCCATTAAAATACCAACACAATTCTTCACAGACCTTTAAAGAACAATACTCAGCTTCATATAAAAAAAACAGGATATTTTACACAATTCTGTATAATAAAAGAACTTCCAGAGATATAGAACTTCCAGAATTATAGAAACTGTATGACTGACTAAAACAGAGGAGTGGATCAATGGAATCAAATTAAAAAACCAGACTTGAATCCACATACCTATCGACACCTGATTTTTGACAAAGAATCCAAAATAATACAATGGAACAAAAGAAAGCATCTTCAAAAGAATGTTGCTGGTATAACTGGATGTCAGTATGTAAAAGAATGTAAATTGATCCATATCTATCACCCTGAACAAAACTCAAGCCCAAGTTGATCAAAGAACTCAACATAAACCCATATACACTGAAGTTGATAGAAGAGAAAGTGGAAAGCAGCCTTGAACACGCTGGCACAAGAGACAGCTATCTGAACATAACACAAATTGTACAGACACTAAGGTCAACCATTAATAAATAGGACCTCATGAAACATAAATTTTCTTTAAGGCAAAGGACACCATCAATAGGATGAAACAGCAGCCTACAGAATGGGAAAGGATCTTCACCAACTCCACATCTGACAGAGGGCAGATCACCAAATTATATTAATAACTCAAGAAACTAGAGATAAAAAAAACCAAATAATCCAATTAAAAATTGGGGTACAGATCTAAACAGAGAATGCTCAACACAGGAATCTCAAATGGCTAAGAAGCACATAGAGAAATTTTCAACATCCTTTGTCATCAGGGAAATATAAACCAAAATGACTTTGAAATTTCATCATACAACTGTCAGAAAGAGTGACAGCTCATGCTGTAGAGGATATGGAGCAAGGAGAACACTCCTGCTTGCTGATGGGAGTGCAAACTTGTACAGCCACTTTGAAAATTAATATGGCAGTTTCTCAGAAAACTGGCAATCAAGCTGCCACAATACCTAGATATACCACTCTTGAGCATATACCCATATCATACCATAGTAATACCCAAAGGACATTTGCTCAATTATGTTCATAGCAGCATTATTTGTAGTAGCCAGAACTGGAAACAACCTAGATGTCCCTCAACTGAGGAATAGATAAAGAAAATGTGGTACATTTACACAACAGAGTATTAGCTTTAGAAAACAATGACATCATGAAATTTTCAGCAAAACAGATGGA
Organism: Peromyscus maniculatus bairdii; assembly: GCF_049852395.1. NCBI lineage: Eukaryota > Metazoa > Chordata > Mammalia > Rodentia > Cricetidae > Peromyscus > Peromyscus maniculatus. The sequence continues at coordinate 50,753,919 of NC_134862.1, read as the reverse complement.
ACTTGGGATAAAATCATCCCAAGTGAGGTAACCCAGACCCCAAAAGACAAACCTGGTATGTACTCAATCATAAGGGGATGCATTCCAGGGTCAGGTAGAAACCTGGAGAAAGGGAATCTCCAGGATTACCCCAGCTAAGACTTGTAGCATTAGTGGAATCATAGTTTGAACTAGCCATCTCCTGTGACCAGACAAGACTTCCAGTGGAGAGATTGGGACACCAACCCAGGCACATAACTTTGCACCTACAGCCTTTCCTGCCTATGGGGTGTGCTGGGGTAAGGGTGGTCTAAAGACTGAGACAGTGGCCAACCAATGGCTGTTCCAGAATAAAAACCTATGCCTTGAGAGTAAACCCACCCCTGACACTGCCTGCAGTACCAAGATACACAGGCTGGATGACTCAGAGACTTAGGATAGAAACAAACAGGACAGAAGAAAAAAGTCAATGAAGTCAATGTAATGATGCTTAATAATATTTGCTATGCTCTTAGATTAGTGTCTAGCCCAGTTTTTACTAGAGAGGCTTCATTCAGCACCTGATGGAAACAGAAACAGAGACCCCTGAGCTAGATTTTAGGCTGAGCTCAGGGAATTCTGCTGAGGAGAGCAAGGAAGGATTATCAAACTATAATAAATAAAGAGAGAGAGAGAGAGAGAGAGAGAGAGAGAGAGAGAGAGAGAGAGAGAGAGAGAGAGAGAGAGAGAGAGAGAGAGAAAAGCCAAGTGGTGGCGGCACATGCCTTTAATCTCAGCACTTGGAAGGCAGAGCCAGGCGGATCACTGTAAGTTCAAGGCCATCCTCAAAAGTGAGATCCAGGACAGGCACCAAAACTACACAGAGAAACCCTGTCTTGAAAAAAAAAAAAAAAAGAATGTCACAAGAAAACCTACGGAGTCAACTAACCTGGGCTCATAGGAGCTCACAGAGTCTGAATCAACAACCAGGGAGCCCACATGAGAGTAGGCGCTCTGCAAATGTGGAATAGGTATGTAGCTTGGTCTTCGTGTGGGACTCCGAACAGTGGGAGCAGGGGCTGTCTTCTGACTCCGTTCCTGGCATTTGGGAGCCTATTCCTCATACTGCCTCTCCTTGTCCAGCCTTAATACGAGGGGAGGTACTTAGACTTATTGCAGCTTGGTATGTCATGTTTTCTTGATATCCATGGGAGGCCTGCTCTTTTCTGAACAAAAATGGAAGGGGAATCGATTGTGGGGATGGGCGTTGGAGGAGAGGGACTGGGAAGAGAGGAGGGAGGTGACATTTTTGTTAGGATGTAAAAGAATACATTTATGTTTGATATCATAAATCTTGCTGCCTCTTGTGCTCGTGTACACTATTTAAAGTTATCCGTTCCTACTTCTCTGTGAATCCACCTTTCACAAAATGCAACATCCTCCATTTCCCCAAATTTTTGTGTTTTGTTTTTATTTAACATAAAAGTTAAGTGAATGGCTCCATATTTGGAGATAGAAATGGGTTTTTTCACATCAGACATGGTTAGGTCACCTATCACATGGAATATTTCAGGGACAGACCCAAACTCCTTTAGTGTAAAAAGTGTGATTGAGATATCCTTTCCTTGGTATTTATCAGGGTTAATATTCAATTCACACTAAATGTTTTCAGCCTTTTCTTTCAACATTGTCCCATGGTATTAAAATAAAAAAGAAGTCACCCCACCAGCAATCAAAAGAATTTTTTTGATAAGATAGCAGTAATTTTGAAACTTTGTTAGTTCAAAATAAAGGGAGTAGCTAGTAGTTATTAATAAAACAAACAGTGCCATCTACTGACTGTACTTTCCTACACTTAACGTTGCCAAAGAAACCAAGCTTAAATCACTTTGTCTTCCACAGTGAGGGTGAATGTAGTAGTCATTTACGGGATATTCTGAATCCTCTGAGCATCCTTATTCACTTCAGTAATCACTCCTGAATCTTTCCTTCTGCTGACTGAAGTGGATTTTGCATGTACTTAAATCAAATGCTGGACACTTTAAAATAACTATCATCAAGAGACAGGTCCTAAAGTGTCTTGTGCTAGAAACTGAGATACAAAAGAAAAGCATCTAGACTCCCCCCACCCACCCCACAATGTACATATATGACTCAGTAAGACTTAGAAAATTTCAGAAGTATGAGACCACAAAAAATTAAAAAGAAGAAAAGGCTCGGTAACAGATTGAAGAAATAAAAATCGCATAGGATTTATTAGTAAAGGGGGAAAGTGTAGGCATGTATCATTACAGATAAAGTAAGTAGAATTAGAGTGAACCTTTATTATCTTTTAATTCATGTGCAATTTCATAGAAACAAAATTAAAAACATTATGAAAAAATAATTATTTGAAAATCACATGAATTGCATGTATTTGCTTTACATGTGTGTATGTGTCTATGGGCATATGACGAAGCACATATGTGATGTTTAGAGTTTAACTTGTAGGGTCATTTTGTTCCTTCTGCCATCTGTGTTCCCAGGATCAAACTCAACTCACCAGGCTTGGTATTAGACCTCCTACCTCCTTAGCCATTTCACCCATGTTGGTTATATTTAAATAGAAATTGTTTTTGGTGCTTAAGGTCAAATTCACAGCCTTGCACGCACTTGATCTCTAGATAACTGAGCTATATCCCTAGCCCAGAATTTATTTATTAAAGGGCACAAGCAAAGTTTTTCTATGTGATTCACTAGCTGTATTGCCAAGTGCCTGAAAGCAGAAAAGAATAGGGCAAGTTTGAGCCAAGAGCAGTACCTAGAGCAGAGGTACTCAGCCTATGAGTTGCTAACCCTTTGTGTGGTCAAACGATCCTTTCACAGGGGTCACCTAAAACCATTTGAAAATATAGATATTTACATTACAATTCATAACATTAGCAAAATAACAGTTATGTGTAGATGATTTTTTAAATGGTCTTATTAAGTAAAAAATGCCTTATTAAATAAAAAAAAAAACCACGGAGTCAAATATAGGGGTGAAAGTCTTGGAGAGATCAGGGAAATAGGGAAAGTCCCCAGTCAACCTTACCTCACCAACTCTGCAGCTTCCAAATGCAAGCTACTTCCTGTCTTACCCACGCCTTTATTACCTTGCTGTTCTGCCCTCTCACTGGCTATCTTAGTCCAACTACCTCACTTCCTTGTCACTGTCGTGACTTCACTATGGTTGGTACTGGGATTAAAGATGTGTGTCACCATGCTTGGCTCTGTTCCTTAGTATGGCCTTGAACACACAAAGACCCTGCCTGATAAGTGATAGGATTAATGGCATGTGCTGCCTGACTTCTTGTTTTCTTAAAATGGCTGGCCTTTCCCGCTGATCTCCAGGCAAGCTTTATTAAAGCACAAACAAAATATCACCACATTTCAGCACAAATAAAATATCACCACAGTTATGAAATAGCAACAAAAATGATTTTATGGTTGGAGGTTACCACAACATGAGGAACTGTATTAAAGTATTGCAGCATTAGGAAAGTTGAGAACCACTAATCTAGAGGAATAAATGGCTGTGGAACCATAAACCTATATTCAGATTCCTGGAGTGTTTTGGAAATGTCTTCTTACTACACCCATAGTGACCTTGCTACTCGGAACCTATTTCTCTTCACAACCCCAGAAACTGCAAAACAAGGCCCTAAAATTGGAGATTAGGCCAATGTGCAAGTTACTTATATCTTCCATCATCATCTCAATGTCCTGGATCATCCATATGAAAAACAAAAGCTTTTATTAGAACATTGCTTGACTAAAAATAAAAGGCACTACATGGAAATCTATTATTGATACAGAATTTTCAGACAACTAGAATTGTACTGATTCATTTACTGCTGTCACAGAGTCCTATAAGGCAGTATGGAGTTGCAATGTGTTTCATCTGTACTATATCACATAACACTAAATGTTAAAAATGCTTTCCTTAGCAATACATCATGAAAACAACAGCCATGGAAACACATGTTGCTTACCATTTCCTCTCTAAACTTTAAGACCAGTGAGTCTGGAGAAATTTTTAATTCTTCAATAGGTATGATTGAAGGAAGATGATTCAATCATAGACATTTACTACAACAGGTACAAGTTTTCCCTGGTGATAGGTACCCAATATGAAATTTCACTGCGTTTAGATTTGACAACCCTACACAAATAAGAGGATTTGTTGAAAAGGCGATGAAAAATGACAGGCATCCAAGTCCTGCAAAGCAAAAGCATCTTTATTCACAATTAGGACTTTGATTAGAACACTGCTTAAACCTCAGCTTGAAATCAAAGTGCTTTGTGAACAATCAACATAATTGCTAAAAAGATTCTAAGTTCATAGTCTCTATCTTAATGTAGTGATGATGGAGTTCTTGTGTGTAAAAGTAGTACCAATAATTGCTTAGGCAATATTTTATATCTAATATAACACCTTTTAAAACTGCAGTGATGTCTTAGTCCTCTATGTCCTTGGGGTAGGCTAAATAAAAATCATTTAAAATGTTTTATCATGATAAGTAAATCTGTAAGTATTATATATGTCGAAAACATCATTATTTGCAATTAAATTAAGACTTTTAATATAGGGACATTAATTTGTTTATTGAGGAAGATCTACATATAATAACAAGTGTCCTTGAGGGAGAAAGGCAGAGTTTAGACATCCAAAAGGGAGGAAGGGACACATGAACCCAGGGCAGAGAGATTGCTCGTCTTTAAGCTTGAGTTATATGGCCACAAAGTAAGTAAGACTTGCAAACTCCAAGAGCCACTCCTTGGTTTTTATGTCATGATCCATATTGAGATGTGTGTCATCCAGCATGAGAGAATTCATTTCTGTTACTTCACACAGCTGATCTTGTGGGAATCTGTTACCCCAGCCATGTGAAAATATATTCTGGACATACTCTGGGCAAATTTATCTTTCTTTAATTCAATATCCTATTTCATAATAATATCATTTTAATACATATACTATTACTTAAACTTGACTAACTTGAAAAAATGTAGTCCCAAGATATATTTTCCTTAAATTGTTGTTTTGTTTCCCCTATACACAAAGTTAATGTGTAAATATTTCAGAACTGGGAATTGGCTATTTTTTTCTATTGGAATTATTTTCTTCATATTTCATAATAATCAACCTTTGCCCTCTTCATTTATTAGAAAGAATTCTTTCCCCTCACTTTTTGTATTTCAACAATTACATTTGCGCTGCAAGCTCTTTGGCCTGTATAACACGGTAATTGTATCCTGCTGTCTTTATTTCTTTCGAAATATAATTTAAAGCTCTAGCCAGTTATATAACATGATTAATCACCTTGCTTATATTATGCAAGCTTTCTCCTATCTCTAATATGTAAGATTAATGAGGTATAAAATATTATCTCTATGATTCACTAATTTGTTTCTGGTGCACAGAAGGCAGGCTAGCACATAGAAGGTATTCTATAGAGTTTTCCTAAATTAATAATTTAAGAAACATATTTACAGTTGTATTACAATGAGATAGAGATGGTGAAATCATGAATTATGCTCGAATTACACTAAGGTTTATTTCAATTTTTGATTTGGGATGAAATACTTGTACATTTTCTGTGTTTATTCTAATTTCTGTTCTATGAGAACAGAAGATTCCTCAAACATTGTGAACAGAGCCACAGGGTGTGCAATTTGTTGGAGATATGCTTCTGTGTGTTAGTCTGTCATGAGGTGGCTGATTGTTTCTCGACTTTCTGAAGTCTACAATGGGTTTTAGGGCAAAACTGCTTCCCAGTCTGATACAGAGTGACAGCAATAGCAAGGACTGAGGTACTCAACAACATGGGTCATATAAGCTGACACTGAAACAGACATGATTCCCACCGTAGTTAGAAATTCATAATGCATGGACAAAAATTAAAAAAATAGTTTGAATTTTTGCATATAAAGTATAAAATAGGTTATAGAGAGGCAAATTTCTTTTTGGAGCACCTAGTGGAAAACATACTTTAAGCATTAAGAAAAATGATGAGAGAAGCATTCTTATTTAGTAGAGGAAGTTATGATTTTGAAAACCATTTAGATGAAAGGATGTTTTCTACTATGATTCATAGGGTTGCAGAATAATACCCAGTATTAGAAGTGGTGACTAGCATACTCTGATTTGAAGTGCTGGTTGTCGGCATTAAAGGACAACAGGAAAACAGTCAAAATTGGGTTCTGAGGGTACAGAACAGCTGTGGCTGTCACAAGGCATCTGAGCCACCCAGAGGGAAAAGCAAAGACCACTGGCAGAACCGATCTGAATATACAGACTTTGCAGGCAGGAAGTACATATTTTCCAATAGTGTTTGGATTATATCCCTAAGCCCTTGATTGTATTTTCCAGGGAGGAATAGCTTCCATATTTGATTAGAGAGAACTTAATTTGGCAGTCGGATGCATATTTTTCTTTTATCATTTTTGAAATGACTTTCAACAACAAACCGACCCAATTAAAGAAAACAGTTTTACCTTTTTTGAATAGATGATGTAATTTTTCAAATTGGAAGTCAACATTACGTTAGCAGGTTTTCAGTATTAGTTTTGGAGGCATAGAAAAACTATTACTGAATTCTATTTTTAAAAGTTTTTTTTTCTTCATCTTTAGAATTTAGTATTAAAGACAATTCTCTTTCAGGAAGTTACAGATCATAGAACTCTGGAAGTAATAAATAGAAAAAGTAAAAATATTTTATATCTAAAATTACAGAAACTTATCTGTGCATTTTTTTTATCATGGACCCAGTTAGTTGATGAATTATATAGTCACATAGACATATGGTGGATTTATACAGAATTAGACATCCCTGTTTTTATTGTTTTCCTTCTAATTAAATACATGCATCTTTAATTATGTCTTTAAATAATGAGTTAACAGTATAGCAATGAAACATCTTCTTTTTTGTTTATTCTGCACAATTTCTCACCATTATTTTCATATGAAATGAAAATGTAAAACACAAATAAGTACTTTCAAGCAAAAAAATTAATGTAAATTTGGAAGTTATATAAATAAATGGTATATACTCTATATAATACTAAAAATACAAGGAAGTTATAGTCAAAATGCATATGATATGTACATTTATATGTACATATATGTGTGTGTGTGTATGTATGTATGTTTGTAACAACAATTAACAAAAAAGAAGCCATGGATTTGAAAAATTGAAAGGAGTGGTATATGGAAGGATTTGGAGAGAGTCTAGGGAAAGGCAAAATGATATAGTTATATTATATTCTTAAAAATAAAAAAAGTTAAAGAGGAAAGGAATATGAGGCATGATTACATTGCCTATGTATAAAAAGACACAATTTGTTTAACATATAGCAAATAACTTGAATGTGAATTTATTCAAGTAGGTAGAAAAAAACTTATGCACTGCCATTCCTACTCAGAACATTACATTTGTGGTATGAGAGCTTAATAAACTGCTAAGATAAATAACTCAATAAGCAATTAATCACTAAATGCTCACACAAAAGAAAAAATAGTCTTAAAGTGTCAAATGAGACTAAAAGTAGGATTTATATGTAGTTTTTCTGTTGAGAAATAACATTTAAAAATGAAGAAATTGGAGGAAACTCAAATTCCAGGTTTGGTTTCACATTGTCTTTGGTGGCTAGACCTTGAGAGTTAGTTAGATTTAGGGAAACACAGTATAGACTCATGAGAATAAGAATGCTTACTGCATTTTTTGTATTTTTATAATGAACCAGTATGTCGCAGATCACCCAGTGCTAATTTTCATTAAGTATATGTGTGAATAGTTATGTCATCATTTATTTATTTGCTCATGCATTTATATTAATTCTCTTTAGAACTTTTTTTTACATATTTGAGTTTGTTATGAACTACTGCTCAAAGGTGCAATATAAAGAAGATTGACTAGAAATACTAACTTACTCAAGCATAAACCAAAGTTGTTCTCATACAGTATTTTTAGGAGAATGTGGTTAAAAAGAAAAACAAAATGTTCCTAACATTTTTTGTATTAATTTTAAATGGTAGTTAAGCTGTATTTTTGTTCAGCTGCACAATTCAGGTTGAATCAGCTCCCGTATTTCAGTTTATATAACATAGAAACATTTCTATAGGTTTTCATTATTTTGTATGTTTTGCAACAAAAAAAAACAATTTTTTTATATTATTCTTTTTTTACAATATAATTTATTTCTACATATCAGCCTCGGATTCCCTGGTTCTCCCCCCTCCCCCTCCTGCCCTCTCCCCTTCCTCCCAACCCACCCTGCATTCCCATCTCCTCCAGGGTAAAGACTCCCCTGAGGAGCCCTGCCCCCATGCCCATCATTGTCTGAGACCCCAGTCACTTCCTGAGACTTAGAGACCTGCCCCCAGCTCCCATCCTGCCCAGCACTTCCCTTCTGGACAAGAGGTGAGTACCTAGGCTCAGCCTAGATCCCATCCCTGGGCACTAGCCACTCTGGGGAAGACCTGCCCAACTTGGCCCCAGGTTCTGGCCATTGGGCAGGATCCCTTCTACCCCCACCCCCACCAGGAAGGCTCACCTTCTCCAAGAACCCTGGCAGACCCTGCAATCTCCAAGCCCTGGCCCCACACCCATCATCGCCTGAGACCCCAGGCACTTCCTGAGACTTAGAGACCAGGCCCAGCTCCCATCCTGCCCTGGACTTCCCATCCTGCCCCAGACTCCCCATCTGGACAAGAGAGCTCCCATCTGGACAAGAGAGAGAGACTTCCTGAGTCTGTCAGCTCTGTCTGGACCAAGTGCACTGATAAGACCAAGAACGAACCACAAGGAGATGGGCAGACATCAAGCAGAAGTACATACAATAAAATGAAGAACAATACAGTATCACCAGAACCTAGCCTTCCTCCAACATCTAGACCTGAACATCAAAAATTGGAAGAAGCAGAAGAAAACAGCCTTATGAATAACATCATGAAGAAGGTAGAGGCTTATATAGAGGAAAAGACAAACAAAAAATGGGAAGAATGCTATAAAAAACTAGAGGAAAGGACAAATAAAGCAGAAGAAAACAATAAAGCCCTGGAAGAAAACCCAATTTTTAATTAGGAATGAAGGAAATTCATAGATGTGGCCTCCCCCAGGGAAAAGCACACCAAGTGTTTATCTAATACCAAATAGTCAATCCTGAAAATAAACATACAAGTAATTTTATACAGAATCAGCAGGTTGCATTTAGGAATATATATATATATATATATATATATATATATATATATATATATATATACACACAATAACAATAAAACAGAGGTCATGATTTTGAAAGTGAGCAAAGAGAGTTATATAGGACAGTTTGGAGAAAGGAGCAGGAAAGAAGAAATGCAATTATAATCTCAAAAAAGAAGAAAAGAAAGAAAGTAAAACAAAAAAGTGTACCTAGTACTTTTCTTTGACCCCTGTAGTAATCCTTTCAAGTCTTGTTTGAAGTTCTTACGTTTTTCAATTTGCATTTTTGTCTTGTATTTTCTCCTAGTATTGGCTTAAAATCATTTTAATGTTTCCCACATATGTGTCTGGCTTTCTTTATCATCTTTATTCTATTCTGCAATAACAGATATTTTTAGAGTAGAAAGAAAGGTAAAATTATCTTTGATAAAAGTTTAATGCTTTTCCCTCAGCTACCACCAGAGATATATTTAAACTTGCAAATTTTATCCTTGTTGAAACGGTCTTACTTTAATTGTCACATTTATACTTGGAATCATTTACTGACTCCCTATTGAGTAGGCAGCCAATTACCAGATCAACTACTTGAAATGGATGATACCTGGTTTTTGACAAAAATAAAACATCAGCTCTTATACATTATTTAACATGCTTTAGCTTATGTTGTTTTTTTTAAACTGTAGCATACTGTTGCCATGATAATCATAGAGTAATAAAACATGTAAAATATACTTAGTAGAACAGTGTGATGTTATATGAGGCATAAAGTATGAAAGACTTTCAGAGCTACACTACTGTGTGAAGCTTGGCACAGGAATAAGTCCATTATCTCCATTGTCGTCCCTTCCTCCTAAGCACTGTCCCAAATTTGAGATGAGAAACTGAACCATGACATCGCTTATGTCATGAATGAAGACAAATATTTCTGACTCTAGGCATAAGTGGCTAGCAAATGAATGGGATAAACAAAGAATATGATGAAATATCAGTGTTGGCTCAGATTTAGAGAACTAACACCATGCAGAATATTCAGAGTGAGAAACAGAAAGATGTTGATAGGATTTATCATGGAAGTGGTAGTGTGACACTGTTGCCTGGTGTCTCCTGGTTTTTGTTTAATTTATCATATAAATAACTCTATCATCCAGTAACTTCACCCACTACTGAATGGTGCTCAGACAGTCTCCGTGGAAAGTACAGAGAAATGGAGAGATGGACAGAAACGTTTTTCTAAGAAATTGAGCTCTGATATTTTAGATACTGCCTAATACAGTTCAATGATATGGTCAATTTTAAATAAAAAAATTTATTATAACTAAAATAGAAATAAGATTTACTAACTAAAAAATAAGACAAAAGGTTATGTGGAATAGGTAATAAATATTAATGGTAAGAGAAAATGAAAGCTGTTCCAAAAACTTATATCACAACACATTATAATAGCTATTATTTTAGTTCATACATCACTTCATTTATTTAGATAGCTTTATTTAAATGAAACATAAATTCACATCTATTACATACATATTTCATTTTGTACTAAGTGCTGTCTGTAACATAAGAAAAACAATCATCTAAAGGTACACTTCCTACATTAAATTCATTAGAATAATAATTTCTTATGGCTTTTGATCAGCTACATGTTGTAATAAGTATCAAATAAAAGCACCAAAGCATTGTTATTATTTCTAATAATTTGCAAAAAGAAAAAAAAGAGAAATCATGCTGATATCTAAAAATGAAACTATAAAGTGACCATTGAAAGTTGAGTTGAAATGCACCCAGGATAATAATGCATGTTAAAATCTCTTTCTTACATCAGTATTAAAGTGATTGTGAAAAGGCATCAACTGAGTCATTATTCAAGATTAGTTTGATAATATGATTGATATTTATATATTAACAATAATATGATTGAATCGGCAGTATTTAGACACAAATATCTAAGAGAAACTGTAGCTAGTTTTCCTGCCTTGCCCGCAGTCAGGACAAATCTCTGTCACCTGCCAGTCCGACAGCCGCTCAGACCAAGTAAACACAGAGACTTATATTGCTTACAAACTGTATGGCTGTGGCAGGCTTCTTGCTAACTGTTCTTATAGCTTAAATTAATCCATTTCCATAAATCTATACCTTGCCACGTGGCTTGTGGCTTACCTGCATCTTCACATTCGGCTTGTCATGGTGGCGGCTGGCAGTTTCTCTGACTCAGCCTTCCACTTCCCAGAATTCTTCTCCTCTTTGTCCCGCCTATACTTCCTCCTGCCTGGCCACTGGCCAATCAGTGTTTTATTTATTGACCAATCAGAGCAACAGATTTGACATACAGACCATCCCACAGCAAGAAACTATTTACTCCCTATGAAGGGTTGGGGATCGGGGAATAATGGATGAAGGAGAGGGAGGGGGAACTGTGGTTGATATGTAAAATGAAAAAATAAATAAATAAAAAAAGAAGAATAAAGAAAAGTTCTGAATGAAACCACAAAAATGCATCACAACATTATAAATGTCCTTTATTTTTGTTTTTGTCTCATATTAATAAAATTAAATGATAATGACATTTTAGTAGGTGTTTAAATTGTATTCTGCTTTTATTCACCTCATTTCTCTTCCTTGTTCCTATTCTAGTCCTGATTCCCTTTCATTTATTTTTTTCTTTAAGAGGCAGTGCTTGACTTTACACAGACCAACCAATAAAATGCCAAAAGGCTCCCAATAGTAATCTGTGCACTTACCTCATTCCCATTAACCAACCACCAACCTTAAATCACTTTGTTGAAAAAAAGACACAAGATCCCATGCTCTCATATTTGTGGAATTTTTCCAATCTGAAAAGAACTCTATAGTTTTCTATTAAAGGATATTTATATTGCTTTAAATCAAAATTACATAAAAATGAAAACTAGGAATTTTAACATTTGAAGGAAGACGCTGTTTTGCCTGAGACCAACTGTGACATTTACAAAAGATTTGTTATTAATTTAAAAAGCAGAATAATGTATCAAGTTTTGCTTCCCTGTAGTTTATTGAAAGTCAGTGTGGGGTAGGCAAGTTACCTATTGTGTGACAGAAATTAACCTCCAGAAATGATATTGGTACAGGTGGAGTATAGTTTCTGCATCAGTAGCTGAGTGGGCTGAATAATTGCATTAGAATATCAGATGGATGCACTGAAGAGAAAGGTGGTATGGAGTAATGAACATAAAATACCACACTAAAAGAACCACCACAGGGTCCACAGGTGAAAAATCTTGTCAACTGATTCTTCAAAAGTCTGGAAATGGGGAGGTTAATCCATTTCTTAAATAAGCAAAAATATATGTTCTTTTCCTTCACATGTGTCTGTATGTCTAGTGTGCATGTTTTCATATGTGTTCATGTGTCTAAGAATGCACATGCACATGTTCACTGATACATGGAGTCCAGAGGTTGATATCAAATGTCTTTCATAGTTGCTTTCCACCTAATGCTTTGAGTTGAGTTTTGCGGTGGTATTGTGTTCCCTGAAATACTGTGCACCCTAATAAACTTATCTGGGGTCAGAGACAGAACAGCCACAATATTAAACATAGAGGATAGGCAGTGGTAGCACACGCCCTTAATCCTAGCATTCCAGAGGCAGAAATCCATGTGTTCAAGGATACAGCCAAGCATGGTGACTCATGCCTTTAATCCCAGAAAACAGGCCTTTAATCCCAGGGAGTGGTGGTAGAAAGCAGCAAGGTATATAAGGCGTGAAGACCAAAAACTAGAAGCATTTGGCCTAGTTACGCATTCAGGCTTTTGAGCAGCAATTCAGCTGAGACCCATTCTGGATGAGGACTCAGAAGCCTCCAGTCTGAGGAAACAAGACCAGCTGAGGATCCGACGAGGTGAGGTAGCTGTGGCTCTCTGATTTTCCATTGTTCACCCCAATAACTGGCCTCCGGTTTGATTTTATTAATATGAACTTTTAAAATTCATACTACAGAGTTTTCTCACTGAACATGGAGATTACCGATTTCATGAGCCCAACTGGCCTGTAAGGCCCAGGGATGCTGCTGTCTCTGCCCTTCCAGAACTCACATGACAGGTGCACCCTACCAAGCCTGCTTTTTATATTATTGCCTGAGTTGTCTCCCCAGGCTTATATGTTCTTTTAGGCTTATGATTTGTTTTCTTGGTCTTGAAACAGAGTAATATCATTGTATGGTTCACATAGGACTAGCAATGATGATGATGATGATGATATAATATGATGTGCTTCTTACATATTATTAAACTAAGTTTCAATTATTAATACCAAACTTTTCCAATCTGTAATGTGTGATTCATTGCTCAGAACACAATAATAAGTTAATATAAGTTTAGTTTAATTATCATTATTAAATAATCTCAAACAATATTTAATATTGCTTTTACCTGAATAATGATCATTTTGAAAAATGTGCACAATTTTCACCTTATTCTACCATTGATTCTTATGTAAGTCACAGAGCTAAAAGTAGTTTTAATGTCTGAGAACAGAAATGATGTAGATGTGAATAACAATTAATCATTTTTAAGATATATCATAAGGATAAAATTGCTATTTCATGTTAAATTATATCTTTATGAAGATATTACAGTTACCAGTTCTGAAACTCAGTATTTAACCATATCAGTACTGTATCTACAGATGTTGTATATCTGAGATGTCATAATTTATAATGGAAAAAGAATTTAGTACAAATGGCTTAGCACTTGATAACATCTTGCCAGTCTCTTATTATGATTTCATGATATTTAGTATTTAACAAATCAATTGATTGCAACATGTCTTAATTTCTGAAAATGTAAATAGCTGAAAAATATTTGTTTTATTCATACTATGCTAAATATAGCTATATTTAATCAGATTAAAAATACTTATTTACAGAATTACATCAACATAACAAATTATATTCAAATTTAGAGATTAAATTTGTCAGTTCATCCTCATGGAATAACTATTTAATATTTTTATTTATACTTTTATTTGTAAAAGTATTTTCAGTCTTCAATCTACTTTTGTGGCTCAAATTCTGGAAAATTATTTTCATATGATCAACCATAACCTCATGCTAATTGTGGATGACTCATCCTTATGAAAATGGGGTAGGAAGTTGACTCACTGATCCAGGGTAGCATCAAATGTTTTAAGTGAATGTGTGCTAAATACTTAAGAATGTATGTTAAATACATAAGATATTGTTCTACGGTTGAAGCTTTATTATTGTGTATCTCACAGTGTACATATTTGTAACTTTATATATATATATAATATTATATAAACTTGATATATATAATCAGTGAAGTATTGTCTTTGCTTATATATTCAAATTGCTCAATGGGCCGTTATCTATTATTATATGTTCAAACTACAGAATTCCAACAATTCTTACCCACTCACATACACACACACACACACACACACACACACACACACACACACACACACAGGAAAGAGGGAAAGAGAGAGAGATATAGATCACTAGCCCTGTTATAACTCAAAGTTAAGAATAAGGACATGCCATTAGGTACATTGAGTACAATTACAGGCTAAAATCATTACAGCCAAGAGTATTCACAACACATGTGTACTAAATGATGAGCTTTAAGTTGATGATAATAAAATTGAGTAAAATCTGTATATCTAAATGTAAGGAAATAACTCCTGTATATAATATTGTGAAATATGTGAGATATTGGCAATATATGGATTCTAGGAAAAGTCAATGAAACAATAAATTTGATGTTAAAAACTTCTAGACATACATACAAAAGTAAGCATACCCATAACAACAATATATGCATAGGCAAAAATAAATATAAATAAAAATAAAAGTTTATATATGGATTTTTATTTTATATGCATAACAGATTACAGATGGATAGAAAAATATTGGCAAGATTATAGAGGGGAAAAGCCTCTGTAATATATAATGAATCAAATAAAAATAGAGTAAATCTAAAATAGGCTAAGTTGAAAATATTATGTTTCCATATATATTCTGTTACTAATAGGAATAAACATTAACTTATTCTTCAAAAAATTATACTATCATAAATGCTGTTTTACATATAAAAGTATGTTTTTAGGTATTTTGATAACTATGTCAATTAATGCATACTGACTGCATACATTAGTGGGCCCTCGTGCTATGACAAATTGAAGCTGGAGTGTAAACCCAATTTTCTGAAGATATATGTCTTCTTAAACAATTTTTAAACAAAATAAAACATACTAAAAAACAAAAACCATCACACTGAAGTTGGACAAGGCAAACCAAGAGAAGGAAAAGACCTCGTGAGAAGGCACTAGTTCACACGCTCAGGATTCCCATAAAAATACTAAACTGTAAGCTATACAGCAGATACACAGACTATCTGCTGAAGAACCACACAGGCCCTGTGTTCGCAGCTTCAGTCTTTGAGTTCATATGTGCCTTGCTTAGTTGATTTAGAGGGCCTTGTTCTCCTGGTGTCCTCTTCTCCCCTAGCTCTTACACACTTTCTGTCTCTTCTTCTTCAGGACTTCCTGAGCTCTGAGGGGGAGGATTAGATGGAGACATCCCATTTAGAGCTGATTATCCCAAGGTTTATCTTTCTGTTCCCATCTACTGCAGGAGGAAGCTTTCCTGATGATGCCTAATAAGGCATTGATCCATGAGTATAGCAGAATATCACTAGGATTTATTTTATCACTATTTTTTAAGACCAATAGTATCTTATTTTATCCTAGTCTTTTGGCTATCGAGTCTCTGGTTCTTGGTCACCCAAGCAGTATTGGGTATGGGTTCCATCTCTTGGAGTGGGTCTTAAGTCAAATCAGACATTGGCTTGATACTCCCACAAACTTTGTGCCACCATTGCCTTAGCTTATTTTTCAGGCAAGACAGATTGTAGATCAAAGGTTTTATGGCTGGAACGGTGTTCTGTTTCTCTTTTGGTATCCTGCCAAATACCTACCCATACCAATGATACTAGAACATAGGGATGAAGGTTCTATGTAAGCACCAGAGTTCAATGAGTTTTGTGGATATTGTTTTTGACAATGGAGCCTTGCTATCAGTTTGTAAAGGGCAACCTACTGTCTTGGCAACAGCCTGGATTATTTGGAGGTTTCTATGGGACCCCTTTGAACAGTAATCAAATTGGATGGAACCCACTCCAGCTATTTGACATTTCTTTTTTGACAAGAGGTATCCACATGGGACACTGTCTCCCACATTATTTGTAGACTTCATCAGGTTAGCCTTCATACATTTCAGTAAGTTTCCACTACATTAGATTTTCATACCATCCCTCCAAATTTTTCTCAATACTAGCTGTCTTTCCTGGCATTTCCTCCCTAAACACCCTATCTCCTACCACTCCCACCCCCAGTCTACCCTTAAAATGCATTCTATTTCCACATCCCATGGAGATCCACATGTGCCTCCTAGTCTCTTTTATACCTAACTTCTCTCAGTCTACAAATTATAAATTGGTTATCATTTTAGATGGCTAATATCCATATATAAGTGAATAAGTATCATATTTATATTTCTGGGTCTAGATTACATCACTCAGAAATTTTTTTTCTAGTTCTAGTTGTTTGTCTGAAAGTTTTGTGATGCCATCTTTAAGAACTGAGTAATACTATATTGTGTAAATGGACATTTTCTTCATCCTTTTGTTGAAGAACATCTAGGTTGTATCCATTCTCTAGTTACTGTGAATAGAACAGCAATGGACATAGTTGAGCAAGTTTCCTTGTTGTAGGATGAAGCATCCATTGGGTATATACCTAAGAGTAGTACAGCTGGATATAGAGGTAGGTGAATTCCCATCTTTTTGAGGAGCTGGCACTCTGATTTCCATAGTGGCTGCACATGTTTGGACTCCCAAAAGCAATAATAATGAGTGTTCCCATTATTTCACATCTTTAGCCAAATTAGCTGACTCATGTGTATTATGTTCAATCCGCATGAGTCTATTTCATGGATAATAGAGACTTAT
Source organism: Peromyscus maniculatus bairdii (assembly GCF_049852395.1). NCBI lineage: Eukaryota > Metazoa > Chordata > Mammalia > Rodentia > Cricetidae > Peromyscus > Peromyscus maniculatus. Next base: position 50,736,730 of record NC_134862.1, on the reverse strand, counting down.
TAAGATATAAAGTGAGGAAATACACTCATGAATACAGAACAGAGTAGACAGCTGAAGTTGTCCTCTGATCTGACCAGGAGTGCATCCACCTCACAAGCAGGAGCAGGGAGAAAGGTATGTAACCCTTCTCCTTCTCCTCAGCCCAAGGTGATGGGTGGAGAAAATACTACTACATTAAAAGTAGTCACTTTTCCTTGTGTCCTGTTCATCCTGAAACGACAGCGTTCATACTGTCACTGTTGAGGAAAGGGCAGTTCTTTGCCCAGCAGGTCTTTTGTGTCAAGAAGAACACAAACTTACAAATGGATATGTTTAGAAGCCCAGCATTTTTAAAGGATCAGATCAGTGCTGCCAGGAGCAATAGCATCTCATGTCAACAGAATTCTAAGTTATCAAAACATTTAAATGTCATATTCTCTTTTTCTATGAAGTGTTTTAAGATTACCTATACATATGACATATGTTTCTGTAATCTGGAGAACCTAACTAACATAACTCTAAAAATAACAAGCATGACTGACTATAGCTCAGTAAGTCTTATCTACCTAAATAACCTAAGGACTAAGGCTTCACTTTAACAAGATAAACAATCTGCAAACAGATGTACCATGAAAGAACAATGACCTCAAAATTGTGACAATACACAAAATATCTTAAACAGAAGTAGAAATGTATAGTGCAATATGCAATATGACAATATCCTTAATATGTATCAATAAACAGAGGTAGAACATACATACAGTATGACAAATATAATTTTATATTTGTATCAATATACAAAATATTTCAAACAGCAGTAGAAATATATGTACAATAAAACAAATATAGTCTTATAGTTGTATCAATATATAAATACTCTTAAATAAGAACATAAGAATAGTTTACATTTTTATCAAATATACAAGAATCTATAGCAGTCCAAATTATGCAAGGCTGATAGGTTACTAAATCAGTTTACTAGTATATACAATAATCTACCTTAATATACTATACCTATCCATTCCCCTTTTTCTTTTCTAAAGGAGAATACTGAGTCTAATTTTTATTGTTGCACCCCAGACCCTATAACTACCCATCCATAACTCTGAGAAAAATGAAACTTCTGGGAAAGAGACATCATTTACTTATAATTGGTTCTGCTGTTTCAGGATCAATGGTATCTCTGTGGGGGTCCTGTAAGAGAGTTTAGATAGTTAGGTCTCAATAGGACTAGCTGTAGAGTCTGCAGCCAGTCTCACAGTAATGGGTAAGATTGTCAGAAATTCTGGCTAGAAGTGTAGTATGATGGGCCATCTCATCTTGGAACTGTCCTGAAGAATTATCAGTCCAAGGCTGATCATTGAGCAATGTTCTTTAGTACAATGACATCTTTCTGGACCGAGTAGAGTCATTGTTGTGGGGCCCCCATCTTCTTTCTGGAGACTTCAGAGATTGCTATCAGAAAGATTTATATTCACTGTGGAAAACTTGAACTTTGATAATATCAAAATGAAAGGTTGGATTTAGGATGATTTGAGAAAGGATTTCCATAAATCAAGGATATGCATGGAAAGAAATGGAATCTTGACAGCAATGGTCCCTAGATTATTGGTTTTCTTCTATCTCATACCAGCTGTCTCTTCCAATATGAGACAGAATCTCCTACTTTTTTCTTTTAGCAATATGCTTGGTTTTTTGAGAAGGAGAAAGCCACATTTCAACTCCAAAGCAAGCTTGATTTATAATTGAACAGGGACCACAACTATTCTAAAGAGATATAGATGTTGGCAGTGAGATATTGGTATATTGGTACCAATAGGTCCTTCCTTTATGTGGTAGATGTCTAGGTGTCCAAGGCCTTATGACTTCTTGAAGATGTGTATTTCTAATATCCTGTAAAGACAAAACAAAACAAAACAAAACCCTACCCTGACCCTTGTTGGTTGAGTTTTCCTTACAACTTGTACAATTGTCACATCAGCACATCATTGGATGAGCTATCACTTCTCATCAAGGGGTTCCTCTTGTTTGAAGCGAATTTGTATTAATTGTTGGTAACCATAGCTTTTCTTGCAGAAACAAAAGCAAAACCCCTTCCCCAATGTAGGATGAATCCTGTTTTCCATTCTGTGGTCAACACATCTTTAAAGTAAACCCGTTGGTTTAGCCCAGGAGTTTTTATTATTATTATTATTATTATTATTATTATTATTATTATTATTATTATTCAATGTCTCTTCACAGCTGTTGTTCCTTTCTCATTAGCATTGAGAAAATTAAGGTTATTAAAGCATTTTGTAATCTCTTTCTCAGAGTCATTGTATATGTTTATTTAGTATATCCTTTAAAGTTCAGTTGGATCTTTTATTTGACTGCTTGGCCTGTGAGATTGTGTGGTATACCTGTAATATGCTTTATATTGTAATAATCAAAAAACTGTCTCATTTTATTTGAGACATATTCTGGAGCATTATCAGTCTTAATTTGTACAGATATTCCCATAATGGCCACAACTTCTAATAGGTGTATAATCATAAAACAGCCTTTTCAGAACTGTGGGATTTGTCCATTGAAATCTTGAGTAGATATCAATGGTATGGTGCCCCTTACGATGATCAATCCACATGAGTCTATTTAATGGGTAATAGGGATCTATTAAGATATAAATTTAGAAAATACACTCACAAATACAGAACAGAGTAAATAGCTGAAGTTGTCCTCTGATCTGACTAGGAGTGAATTCACCTCACAGGCAAGAGCAGGAGAAAGGGGCATGTGACCTCTCTCCCTCTCCTTTTAAGAAGTCACATACAATAGCCAGAAGTACCACCTCCTTTGGGCCCTGTAGACCAAGGTCATGTGCAAAGCAAATATCACTACACTTGTGTTATTGATTTTGGCCATTCTGACAGGTAATGTGGTGGCACATTCTGGCAGGATGTGCTGAAAGAAGACTGGAGGACCCTAAATTTAGAATTTTAAAATATTATGTACATTTTAAAGGTGAAGATACCAAATGTATCCTAAAATAAAATAATTATAAAATTAGCAATTGTGAATTAAAATCAATTATCTATATTTCAACATTATATAAACAGTAAATCAAACATCATGATTGATATGAAAAAACATTATAGCATGTAAGAAAATTCTCATAATTAAGTAAAAAAGTAATGTACTTGAAAATATTAAGACAAAGGTTAATAAAGTTATTATGTTACTCATAGGTTTATATGCTGATTATCTTTATTTTACCTCAGGCAAAGAGATTCCATAGACCATGCAAATAATTCCTATTTCCAAATGAATGCTCTGCATATGTTGTTCATATTTGATAGTTGCAGGGCCTAGCAGAGATGTCGCAACCTTCAAACATTAAGTTAAATAGTAAGTAATAAGGTACATATTCCATATACTTATTGATACTTCTGATTCTGTGAACTGACTTAATGACAACTGTAGTTACCAGAAGTTCCTTTGATAGAATATGTCATTATCTTGTCAGAGTCACATAGAAATACATAAGGAGTTATTTCAAGAAAAGAAAAAGGAACAAGAGAGTTAGGGTGTACTCTGAGTCCCAAATATGACATGAAATGCAAAGGTGTGTTTATAACTCAGAGCAGGTACAAAACAAACATAAGGCTGAGTTATAAAAGATTACATTTGTAGATTGAACATACAGTCATAAGGAAAACTGAGTTTTTAAAGTTTTTTTTTTTTTAATTACTCAGGTCAGGTCAGTGTAGCCATCACTTGTAAGTTTCACGTCTACTATTGAACTAAAATATGACTTTCAAGTTCATCTGTAACAGATTTAAATGACTTTGAGACATTGTTTCATTTAACAAGATCTTGGAACTTCTTATCTGCCTTGAGATCATTGGTAGGGCACACTGACCACATTTTTTAAAAAGTGGGTGAGCTCTAGACAGTGATGCTATTTCTTTCATTTCTCAGTTGACTTTCCTTTAGGGGAAGTTGTTGAGAGAGAGAGAGCTATGCTGTATAGTAAATTAGTGAAATAAACAACATTTAGAAGTGGAACGACTCTCCTATTATCAGATTTGCTGACAGGTATTGGAATAACATAGTAAAAGACATTGGGTTGCAGGAGAAATTGTACTGTACATAGTCAGTTTGCCTTCAGCATTTGTTGAATCAGCCCGGAATAATGTCTGAGGAAACGTAAAATCTTTTAATGCATAGAAATGACCACATAGGAAGCATTTTTCTTGGCACGAAAGCTAAGCTGTCTATTGCCTTGAGGAAAAAAAATAATGAATTTGAAAAGTGACATTCATTTTTTTAAACTTGCCCTGTCTGATGTTTTTATATGCTATGTTCATGAATAACTTGGGAGAAACTACAAATGAATACTGATTAGAAATTTAATCAGAGTAATGAATTATTGTGCCATCTTAGAAACAATATTACCTCACTCTTTTTCCCTAAGTCCATGTTTATTAATAAAAGCTAATTAAATTCTGACTCTGATGCAAATTTTCAAGTGTCCATTTTAAAAGTGCCTATCATGTGTCAAGAGACTTGCTAAAAAATTTTAATATGTGAAAAAATATCAGTGGTATAATTTTAAGGTGTAATGAATTTCTAGTTTCTAATTACTTCAATCAGATAAAACATTTCACTAGAGAAATTTTACTAAATCACCAATAGTTCAGTGCATGTATACTAAGGCTAGTTGTGTAACAGCTGCCAGGAACACAGGAGAAGTACTTAAAATAACAAAAATCTGTGGATACTGCTTTAACTGTCTGGAGTTAGACAACTAACTCATTGAAATGGGTTACGTACTATAACAAGCATTTATGAGTGTGTGAGAGCACCTGAGATGGCAATTTGATTAAATCTGTGAATTTCTGACCATTTTACAAGAGCAGATAACATTTATGTATATGCTTTAAATTTTAACAATTTAACTTTAACTTTTTTACCATATTGTTAGATAATTTTGATCCAAACTCACTAGTAATCATTTAATTCTTTCTACTAAGAAAATATGATTTCTTTCTAAGTATGAACACAGTTGTGAAAATGAAATATTACACATCTATCTATCACTAAGTGTTTAGGGATGTGAAATATTTTAATTTTTAAAAGATTTTTGAGCTGGGCATAGTGCCACATGCCTATAATCACAAGCACTTAAGGGCCACGGCAAGAGGATCGCCATATTCTCACTAGTAACGTCAGAAGTTACACCCATAAAGGATCAGCGACATGACTGAATGAATGTGAGCTGGACAAAGATGACAACAGTAGTGAACATGCCAATATGGACAGGGAAAAAGCCCACGGAGACCTCAAGGCTACACAAAGAGCTATAGGAAACTGAAGAAAGCTGGGAATAGGTGACATGGAAAAGCATGCCAACTGGTTCTCCAGTGCCAAATGTTTAGCACTGAAAACATACGTACAAATAACATTATATGAACTGAACAGGTTGTGTTTAAGAATATATATATACTATATGTATGAATACACACACACACACACACACATATATATATATATATATATATATATATATATATATATATATATGCTACATGCAATAAAAATTAGTAAAAAAGACAAGCTATGAATTTGAAGGAGAGCAGGGAAGGAAAAAATGGGTAAATTCCAAGAAAGAAAAGGAAATGATAAATATAATTATTATCTCAAAAATAATAAATAAAAACAAGCCTTTACAATATGGCATCCAGGTGAAACTTGCCCTTATGCACACATTTCTTCACAGAACCATTCCCCCTTATTACAATTCTCAGTGAAATTATTTGACAGTCTTTCAGTATTGACATCAGAGTTAAATTACTTATTAATTTACATGTACTGTTTCATTTTCTGTTTTACAGCAGGTAGTACATACAAAACTCTGCCCCCTAATTTTCTGGTTATTTCATCTGTCTTTTTACTCATTCCTTCATTCCTCTTCTAAGTTCAATGTTTCTTTTTTCTCTCTTGTAAGTATTTTATCTCAGAACTCAATCTTACTGTGAAGGTAACAGATGCAGATGCTACCTTGCTAGGGAGTTCCTTTGTGGCTATGCCTAAAGCTTTGTTGTGGTAATTGTCATATGGAAAACCCTTCCCAAGGTTTTCCTACTCTTAAATATGTAAGAACAAACCACGAAGTCAGACTGAAGGCTTTGACCAAGCACCTGCAAAGATGGTACTGACTCAAGTTTCTTCCTTAGTCTCATGAGGCTTGCAGGTCCCCAACATAAAAACCTTTTAAGAGTAAAGTAATGCAGACAACATCAGACCTGAACATTTTAGCTCACACTGTAAATGTGGCTCTTTTTAACTAAATGACTGTCAAAGATGTCATCATGCGAAGTACAGTGTGGTTCTCTGAGTTGTGAGGTTGGTTGGGAAAAAGTCTTACAGTTCTTACCATCCTACATGGGAGGCCTCCTTCTTTACAATATAATACTTTCACCTTGTTCCCAACTATGTTTAAATTCCTAGAACATTTTTGGGAGTTTCTGTTATTTTTTTCTTGCTTATAATTAACATTCTCTTCCCTTAATGGAATAAGCAGCAATATTTGGATTTAGGGTTATTAATTTATAATTACAATTGCTGAACAAATTGTTTTCAATTTCCTAATTTCCAGAATTTCTGTCATTTCTAATTTTCTTTAATATAAATTAGCTTCTACTCTGTTGAATTTTTGCTGATTGAAATAAATATTTATTGACTGTTTATCATAATTTTAGACTTACAAATTTCTTTCATTATTTTTGCTTCTCTTTGATCTTTTCTCAGTATCTTTACTTTTGTTCCTTAGAGAACTTAAGAAGACATGAAAAATAAACATTGTATTTAGTTTATAATGTTGATCTAAAATTTATATGGTCAATTTTTAGTTTATACAAATTTTATATTAAATGCTTAAGTGCCATGTATATACAAATGGATTTTATATTCAGCAATGAGCTTTCACATAAATTATGTATAAGGATGAATAAGTGGCTTGTCAATATGTCTTCATTTACCACACAACATTGAAAATACAATCATGACCTCCACCCACAGTCAAAATCATGTAAGCATTAGTGACTTTCTCCTTGGTCATCATTGTGTAGCCACAGCTTCATGTGGAGTAAATATTTGTTGAACACTGGCCTCCTGACAAAATAATGTATTAATAAGAAGTCACAGGTCACAATATTTTAACACTTGTCTGTGATTACTAAAGGATAATTTTAATAGGCAACTCTTTGCCAAGGATCAGTTAGAAGAGCCATTGGAAGGCAGATTTCTTTGAAACCTGTATGTCTCCAGTTTTCACATTTATTCTTATCTTGATATTTCATGCCAAGTGTTCTCACTGGCACTGAGCCTTCTCATCAAGACCAAACAATGAGGCTGTGTATTAATAGGAAATTTCACGCCCTTCAACAAAGCTGCCATACAGTTACTTGAAACTCTGACTCTATGCATAGCTTTTTAAGCTTTCTAAAAATGTTTTTGATATCTTGTATACCCAGGCATTCTACTAAATACGTGCACCATATATTTATTACTTTTTTGACAATGACAAGTTTTAGACTAAACTCTGCCTTTTCGTATTCTACTGTAGTAAACTTATTTATTTTTTAATAATAAAATTTATTTTGAAATCACTGATTCATATCCACTAAATCAGTAACAATTTCCAGTATTTCCATTCTGAATTCATATATTCTATCAGTACCAGATGGTGTTTCATTTACTGAATCTATTCCTTTATGTATTAGGTTTGACATGACTAATCATTTATATCTAAAACCTGCTTTGTACATCATGTTCAACCACCTTAATCACTAACCCCCCCCAGTCATATTTTTCCTTATCTCCTGTGTAGATAACTAAGATCATGATTGTGGATAGTGGCACATGAAAACTATGTTTGTCCTCCTTGCAAAGAAAATGTCATTTCCTAAGGTGATTTGATAGAATATTTAAGATTTATGACAAATGAAACAGTATCTAGTCAACCTGAATTCATAGTAACAATAGTTATCTATTACTAGAAATATGGACTTTATATGTTGATTTTGAGAAACTTGAGCATCAGCTGAGTTCAAAGTAAAATAAAGAGGGGTTATTTTAACTACCTTATAAGAGTTTTTACATACATATATAGATGTGTGTATGTACATATATATAATGTAGCAAAAATACAATATATAAATACATATTATAAATATACATATATATGTAGTGAATTTTAAACATATTATCTGTCATTATTACTTGGGTTCACAATGATATAGTGAAAGTAATTTCATTTAATATTCAGAAATCTTATGAGATTCTATTTTTCAATTGTTGGCTATAAACCCTGAGTCCTACTCAGGAAATTCTTTCCTGTATTTGTATTTTTTGGGGTATTACTAATGTTGTCTTCTAGTAATTTTAGCATATCAAGTATCACACTGACGTATTTGGTAATTTTGCTGTTGATTTTTTGCAGGATATTACACTGCATGCACACATCTAGTTTTCACAGCAACATTTGTTGAAGATGCCATCCCTGTACCAGTATTTTTGGCAACCTTGTCAAATATTGGATAGTTCTAATCATGTATGCTTATGTTTATGTTTTTCATCCTTTCCTGCCATTCCTTTGGTGATTTGAAATGTTTTGTTTTTCCATATGTATAGCATTTCCACAGGATTTTGACAGAAGGAACCACTGCAGTGAAAGTACAATTAATAAGGAACATTTCAGAATTTCTTTACAACCCTTCAAATACATTCAGGTTTGTCCAATAAACTAAAGTGCATAGGGAGTTGATATCTGAAAGTTTTTCACTAATTATTACTAATAATCTATAAGTAGGAAATAGAAGTAGGAAGTCTATACTGTCTTCTTGATAACTAGTGACTGGAGCCTAGTAGTATAATATACCATTAAGTGTACATTAGTTGTAGAAAATAATGAGTTTCACTGGAAAAATAATTACACATTCTTATAATGTATCATGATCATATTTAGACCCATTATTTTATTTTACCCACTGGTCCCTTTCCCCCTCCTTTTATTATGTTTGTTTCCTTGGAAGTAGTTACAACCCCTAACTTTTAAAATGCCATTGGATAGGGTTCACTTTTCTAGATAATTCATGCTAACCAGAATTCAAGCTCAAAATTACATATTTATTTAATTTCTTCATCATTGTATTTCAGAATTGATTTAGCCAAAACAAAATCAAAACTACACTGAATTTGGTCAAGGTAATACAACTTGTAATCTCAGCATTCAGGAGGCCCAGACATGATGACTGACATGAGTTTTAAGCCATTTTACCCTACAAAGCAATACCTTACCTTAGACAATTGCAATAACACTACACTGAGATTTCCTCTTGCCACATTCAGAGGGTCTACCAATTAGAAAACAAAAACAATAAATATTGGTGAAGATGCAACTATAAATAAAGCCTTAAATACTCTTGGTGGGCCTCTAAATTGGTATAGCTTCTATGGGAAGCAGTGTGAAATGTAACCAAAAGACTGAAAAACAGAACTATTACATTGTATTAGAGGTTTTTTGTGGCATCCACAAAACACTTGACAGACAACTTAAGGAAGGGTTTATTTTGCTCACTGTTGGAGGGAATAGTCCATCATAGTGGGGAAGTCATCACAGTGGGAGAATGTGGCAGTTGATACAAAGCAAAAGCATAAATCCAAATGCTCATTCTTTTTCACCTTTTCTTCAATCCAGGGCCAGGGCTCATAGAATTCTGTTACATGTAGAATATGTCTTCCTATCTAAGTTAACCTAATCTAGAGAACCCCACAGAGACATGTCCAGATGTTTGTTTACTTGGTGATATTAAACCCTATCAAGTTAATTGATCACAATCACTCATATCAACCAGCTATACTTAAGGGATTACATATCAAAAAGGATGAAACACAAATCAATGCAATGACAATAACTGTATTATCAGTGTTTATCAAGGCATTATTCACAATAAACAAGTTATGGAATAAAAGTTGGTGCCTATCAATGGTGGGATAGATTAAACATGTAGTATTTACATGGGAGTTTATTATCATGCAGAACACACATATGCATATATAGTTGAAATAATTTAAATATATATTATTTACAAATACATATTATTTCAAAGAAGAATGGGGTCCAACTTCATCATGACAAAAAAAATAAACTTCAACTTTTAATCACATCTTTGAGTTTGCTAGGTAATTTGCCTTTTCATAATTGTCAACAAAAAGTCACACACACATACAATCATATTTGCTCTTAGTATTTCATACAACTCTTAGCCAACAAATAGTTTCTAACTAATCTACTCTTATCCATTTTAATTCACTGTCAGATGTGGCTCAAGATTGGCTGAGGGAAAACAGGGTACCAGCCACTTTCCTTTGTATGTTTCAACAATGCCTCTACTAATGGATGATCAACAACAGACATGGCTGAACATAAAACCAAGCTCTGAACTGACAGGACTATGGGTTGAATAAAGTGGAGAAATGTGCTAAGCAACTTTCCCACATATTGTGAAGATATGGATAAAAAGCTATGTGTGGAACAAGAACAGATGGTTAGGACAGAGGAACAATGACCTTAAAAGAGGTCATTTCATTTTGTGACTGGAGGTTTGTATATGCTCTGTCCCCATAATTTAGATGCAAAGAATGTCATTGCTAAAGGAGATCAAAGTGTTGCACATTATCAGAACCTAATACTTCAGTTTAAGTGTATCCAAATCCACACTTCTGAAAGAATAGCTAAATGCTTTTGATTAACTCAGTGACTTCTGTGCTACTGATAACATTGAGGGCTGGTTTTAATCACAGATGCTCAAGACTTTCCTATTTTAGATAAAGCTGATCTAAAGGCCCCCAAAAGATTCACAACATAAAGTCAAGTCATATTTCGTTTTGTTTTATAATTAGAAATTTAAACATCATAAAATTCTAATTAAAATTGTGAAACAACTGCAAATACTGTTAAACTCATTATTGAAACTATCATTTGATTCTCTATAGTATGAGTTGTTTCCATTAAAACCTGGTCTTCTCAAGGGGTTATAACCAAACACTAAGAACTTGCTGCCATGTAAATATTCATCTGTTACAAAGAACTAGTTCTAACATTACCTGAAACATTTGTTAACTGTCTGTTTACTGATCTGCAGCATGCTCTATGATGAGTAAATTATGATTTGAAGGTTTTATTAAAGAGGAGTTAACTCCATAATACTAAACAATGCCAGCCTTTGTAAAGCTCTCCATAGGCAATGTTTCCAGAACGGTTTTCTTTCACTGTAACCACATCCCATGTTCTTCTTGACTGATTTAATTTTTCAGATGTACATTAGCAAAAATAAAAATATCTAATTTAACTTCTTATTGATTCTTTGTGGATTTCACATCGTGCATCTCGATCCCATTCATCTCACCATCCATTTGCATCCATCCTCTACCCTTGCAACCCACTCCCCAAGATAAAACAAAAGAAAATATAAAAGAAAAGAAAAAAGAAAAATCTAGTCATGGAAGCTTTAATGTGACACAGTGAGTCACAGTATACCCCTTAGTCCATATGTCTTTACTTGCAGGGGTTCATTGTTCTTTGGTCTGGTTCGAGGTGTCTGGTTTCTGCTACACTATCTGTACAGGGACCTCACCAGAACTCCTCTTGGATATACTGTTGTTCTGTCATGAGATCCAATCCTGCATCTTTGAATCTGCAGGACTGGGCAACTTTATGTGCTCCAGCAGATCATAGATGGGTAGATGCTGGGATGGATCACCTCACATCCCTGGTTCTGAACTTGGATGGTTGCTGAGTTGGTTAGCCCACCATTTCTCCCTCGTTCTCATCACCAGAATAAATTCCCCAGCACTACCTGGCTAGCTCACCCTATGCAGCAAGCAGCAAGGGGCAGGCTTCAAGCTCATGGGACCATCTCACCCTCACATGTGCCAACAGGGCCACTTCTACTATGTTGCCCAGGCAAGTAATGGCCACTCTCTGGACATCTGGTGAGAAGCATGGCCAGCTCTCTTACTCTCAGAGCCAGCTCTCCCACTAGTGAGGAGCACATGGGGGATGGGCGGGGAGGGGACTTCTCTCTCCTGGTTGTATCTCCATATGGCAGATGAGGGGTGGGGCCAGATCGCTCAAGCTCATAATCTCAGGGCTGGCTCACCTTGCCCCGCTCAGTAGGGCCACTCTACAGTGCTGCCCAGACAAGGTGCAGTACCTGCTCTCCCAAGTGCTGCAGCCAGTGAGGGGCAGGGCTATCTCTTCTACCATCATGATCCAGGGGTCAGCTCTGCTGCCTGCCTCTTGCAGCGAAAGGAGAGGCACAAGAGAAAAGGGGGGCGCAAAATCTTAAAACAGCCAAGTACACAGCTTCAATTCCAACCGAACACATCTGTTACTGTTACCGTCAAGTTTATCGGGTGTTTGTCGTCATACTTTACTCATTGTGCTAAATATTTTTGAGTAAGTTCCACGATTGCAGAGAGAAGGAAAAGGCCGTTAATTAAAAAAAAAAAAAAATGGAGCTATAGTAGAATACCATATCTAATGAATCTACAGGCTCATGTTTTCACAGTATCATAAAATGTAGACGTGAATAGCATAATAACAAACACAATAGAGTCCTTTCAAAAGGTTTATGGAACTCATGCAAAGTAAGAGTTCCTACTTCAGGGCTTCATTATAAAGCATTTTGCAGAGATTATTCATCTTTTTACACTAATTTTATTCTATTAACCTTCTAGAATTTTTTAATGATAAACCATTGATTATTATTATATAAAACTAATATATAAAACATTATATGTTACATTATCTTGAAAGCATTTTAAGATTCCTGTACTTTTTGAGGGAAAAATGTATAAGATAGTTGACATTTGTTTCTGTCCTGAAATGTTTATTGGTGCCATAATATTAGCTTAATTTCCTGAGTTACCTGTGAGTTTCTCTTGCTTGATAGAGTAGTTTTAAAAATGTGATCTACACTTTTACATATGTAAATATTTAGCAAAGCAAACAATGGAAATTTATAGAACAGACATAACTAAAGAAGAACAAAATTATCTTGTGAAAAAAACCTCAGTACTTATATCAACAATAATAAAAAATAAAACCCCAAATTAATAAATATGCTCACTAGCATTCTGAAGATTTTACAAAGTCAAACAGCTAATGAAAAAAGACTCCTGTAAAACACATATGCATGTACAAGCATGCACACACACACGCATACACACACACATTCACATGCACAAGCATACCCCCCCACACACACATATGCTTCATAAGATACCATTTAGAACTTACTTGGTATCACATATAAGCATACAGTAATACATAACTATCAATATTACCGCTTCACTCTACAGTTGCCAGTAAGCCACTTCATAGGCAGGAAGCATAATCAATAAGTTAGCAGGAGATGATGACAAGAGAGGATATCTATTGAGCAAAGCCTTACTCTAAAATATTTCATGAATATTATTTTCTATTAATATTTCTGCTGTATTGGCTGAAGCTTTATAGGCAAATTCTCATATTACTTTCCTAAAAATCTACCTTGCTTTAGGTAATCCAAAATGAAGTTGCATTAAGATCATTAGAAGCTATAACATGACCATGGCTAGTTTTCTTTCTTTTAACATTATTTTAATTTATTTTTGAAAACTTCGTGTGTGAGTACGATATGTTTTCATTTCATCTTCTTTCTAAACTCCAATGCTCCCTATTCTTTATCAATGCCATGTCGGCTCGTTCTTTGAATATATATATATATATATATATATATATATATATATATATATATTCATTTCTTTGAATGTGTGTGTGTGTGTGTGTGTGTGTGTGTGTGTGTGTGTGTGTGTGTGTGTATGTGTGTGTGCACAACCTGCTGAGTTCATCCTTGGAGAAGAATGGCTCTTCATCTCTCATCAACCACTAATTGCATGTAGCTCTTCATGTAAGTGTGGAGCCTTGTGAGAATTCCTCTTCCACATTTGTCTTTTGAATCAAACAAAGGCAATGGATAGTTTAATTCCTTAGACACTCAGTCCAGAGTCTATTAATGAGAAAGTATAGTATCTCTGGTAGCTAACAAGAATAAGATGGATTGTGGTCCAGGAGCAAGCTGTAAGTACAAAGGTAACCTCAACAGAAAAAAAAAAAAAACCTGACTGAGGAGGGCACAGAGATGCACTTAACTTGTTTTAGTTATTTAGACTAAGATATAATTCCAGTCTAGTAGTAAGAGAGTCATCTGTCAAATTCTAATCTGGAGCAATATAAAAATATCCCATGAGTACTACCCAAACTTTAAGATGTCACACTACATAAAGATAATTTTGAAAAATTGATTATAAAAAAAGAAGAACGTAAGATTGCAGGGCTACTGAATGTAAGTGGGAACTAAGGGATTTATGTATTAGGAATTATAAAGAACTGTTCGTATTTATCATCAAGGAAGTCAAAGTTCAATATAATTTTTATTAATATATGTTGATAGAATATATCCACTAATTATAATAATGGCCCTATATTATGATTAGATGTTGAGAGCAAGAAATACATGAGTAATCTTGGGACTCTACCATCTGCATATTTTTTTTTCAAATCTAAGGTGTATGCTGTGTATGTGTGTGCATACATACATTCATACATACACATATATAATATTGCTGATTCAAATATAGTATTTTTATATATATGTATATATTTACATATATATATGTTTTGTCAGAATAATCTTTATCTCATACAAAACCACATTTTAATCACCGAAGTATCTTTCACAATGACAAAAGATGATCTCATGATGCTATAGACAACTTGAGGTGTTCAGAACACTATGGAATGTAGTCAGACTCAGAATTTTCCAGACCCATGAGTGCACTGGCTGCCATTGCATCTTAGTGAAAGAATGTCTGACAAAAAAAAAAGAGAAAAGATGTTTTAGGCTCATGGTTTAAGAGATTTCTGTTCAGGACTAAATGATCTTTGAATCCATTAATGATGGACCCTGGTGTGGCAAGATTGCCAGGCAATGGGAACATGTTGGGGTGGGAAATTTAACTCAAGACAGAGAGTAAGAAGAGACAGAATACAGGAATGATCAGGAAAGGGCACCCCTCAGATATACTTACCACAGTAAAACACCACCAAAAATATATTGGCACTAATGTACTGAAGGGAACAGCTAAAAGCACTTTGGCCCGATTACTGCCATTTTGACTTCAGACTCCGTTTTACCCACAGGGTGAAATAAAGTTCAGGTTCCATGGTGCCAGGGTAGCTGAGAGCTTTCCAGTGGCTGATGAACCTCCTCCCTAAACCAGAGAAAGAGTCCATATGCATCTTTAGAAACATTATGGCTGTTCCTAACAAAATAAGGAACAAATGAATCTAGTTGGTTGGACTGAAAGGCTTGCATTGTATTTTGGGTGACAATGATAAAACACACAAGAAAAGTCTCTAGTCTTTCATTTCTGAGTGTTGAAAATTGTAACTGTAACTTGACAACAAATGTTTGTAAATTTTATGCTCATAAACCCATCTTCTGCCCCTGCTCAAGACTGTCAGGGAGAAAAGGCTCCCAAGTCCTTATCCTGCACCTCTGATCAATTAGTGATCAGCTTATGTGGTGAATTATTAAAATCTCTGGATCCCATAGTGTTATCTCTCACCTTTCTTGTGGAGCATAACAGGCTAAGTGTAACAAATAAAGAACCATAAAATGTTCCTGGGTTTTCAAGCAAATTGTATTGAGTCATGTATGACTCAGTGGCAGAGAGGTAGTTTGAGAAGTATGTTTTAAACAGGTCCTTTATCCTGTGGCTTTATGACTGTCCAAAACAAATCCATGTGCTGTAGGTCAAATGAACTTCTGATGCAATCAAGAAACTTGGAGAATCTGAGATATATAAAGCAGATGCCAGTACAGCTTCCATATTGTTTACAATGAACACTTCATAAATAGAAGAAAAATATTTCAAAGTAATTATAAAAACTATAGGTTATTCATGATCCAGCAACATGATTATTTATTGTCCATTGTCAAATACTCATTATATATAGTTATATGGGCTATAAAATTATAAATCAGGAACTAAATAGATTTATGTATGTCTCAGCATCAGCAAAGACAGTGATAATATATTTCATAATGATATCATTAAATAATAGGAAATTGTCAGTTATATTTTAATTTTTGGGAAAAACCTATATATACAGTGAAGTTATTGATGATCAAAATGTGACTAAGTTGTACAAATCTAAATGTTACTGATGAAAATATAAATTTACACAACAATTTTAAGTGATAAAATTATCCAACACCCTTATATATAACCATCTTGTTATTCAGTAATACAAACATGGACATATACAAAATTATAGTACGCTTAGGTTTTATCAATTAATTGATTATACTAATATTCATGAGTTCTAAACTTCCTCCATTTTACAAGCTGGATCTGAATTCCAGTTTCTAAAACAAAGGGCTATTAATCATGAACACCCCTGACAGCAGGAAAGAGGGAGAAAACATGTACAAGGCCTGAGTCAATCCCACAGTATCTCAAAGCAATGACCAAAGAAGGACAGTTCCTGCAATAACTCTCCCCAAAGAACTTACCCAAGTATGTCCAAAGATAAAAAACCTAAGACTTTAGCCTATCAAAAATGTATTAATATAACTGCTGCCTTTTCAACCAATTATGTTTGAGATGATGCAACTGTTCCTGAAATTCCCATAAGCTGTGCTTAACAGGACCTGCACACCTTTGCCCTGGGTCACCATTTTGAACATGTGGCAGACCCCTGAATGCTGGAATAAATGCTCTTTGCATTTACATATTATTTGGGTCTGGGGTCTTCTTTAAATGTTTCCTTGGACTCCTACAATTCACATATAGTTTTTATAGCCCAGAGGTGAATTTGCTCAAATGTCTAACATTAGAACCAATAAATCAATAGGATTGCATTAATAAAATACTACAATGCTATGCACAAGAACAAACTCTGAATATATAATTCAATGCAAAAGCATCTAAACACCAAAAAGTACATATTTCATGATTCAACTCAATATATTTCAAAACTATATATATTATAGTATATCATGACAAATGACACATGTCCTCTTTTATAAATAAATATTTCTGAGACTTATCAGAATGAGTAATAGTGATTAGTGGAGAAGTTTGGATGGAGAGGAAGAAGGTAGGAATTGGGAACAAAAAGGCAGAAATAATAATTCCTCTCCATAACACAGCTAGGCAGCTGTTCTTTTTTCCATAATCTGTTACAAATATATAGATAAGTGAAGCAAGATATTTGAAAGGTTCAAATACAAAATAGCACCAAAGGGATAGAAGCTATAAATGATATGTGATCAATAAACATTAAATTCATGTATCAAGATATTTCAACACACCCTATTAACTTATGTAATTTTTACATACTAATTAATTCCTTCATGTAGTTGTTAAGCAATAGAAAAGTTATCTACCACCAGTTTATCCATAAACTGTATACCTATATTAAATACTACACTGTTATGTCTAAAATAAGAATAAATAAAATTGTACATATTGGCTTGAGTGTGTGCCTCATGCTTGTTTAACATGCTTGAAACTGAGGTTTCAACTTCAATATTACAAAAATGTTGAAGAAGATTTAACTTTTTGAAGAAATGAGAAGCTTGGGGTTGGAAGAGAGCATGGATGTTGGGAATACTTTGTGGTTTTGCTTGATTTTTACATGTTGCTGTTGTGTGATAACTGATTAAAATGTACATCTTGCTTCATACACTTCTATATTTACACAAAAATCCAATGACATAGTTTTAAATTGTAAAGACACTATAGATTGTTAGTATTAGGAAGCATCACATGCTGTTTGCACAGAGTTTGGGTAAAATTCAATTACAAATATGTCTTTTATGACTGCAGACCCAGTTCTCCCACGTGCCCGAGGCATTGGTGGGTAGCTCTGCCCTGCCCATGCTGCCATTGGACAGATGGTTAATGGGGATAGCTCTCACATGCTCACAATTTCAGGACTGGCTCAATCACACCTGAGCAAACATGATTGCCTCTATTATGCTGCCCTGCGGCGGGAATTATCCTTTTTGCCCATGGATGAGTAATGGGGTGGAACTAAAACACTTGGGAGAGCAGGCCCTATGCCTCATCATGGCAGTACAATAGGGCCAACCCTGTTAGTGGAGGTGTGGGTGAGCCAGCACAAAAGTTGTGAGCATGGAAGACATTTCTCTGGGACAGGTAGGACTGCTGGCCCTGTGGTAATAAGAGCACCAGAGCTGTCCCTGACTCTCACCAGCTGCAACACGTAGGAAGTCAGGGCCTGCATCTCACCAGAGCAGCATGATACAGCCAACCCCATTAGTGGAGGTGTGGGTGAGCTAGACCCAAAGTTGTGAGCATGGAAGAGTGGTCCCAATTTCTCATCTGTCTTGTGGAAACATGGGCAACAGGAAGATGCTCTCCCCTTGTCCATCAATGCCCGGAGCATGTGTAAGAGATAGCTTTGTGGTCATGAGAGTGGGAGAGCTATCCCTGATCCCTACAAACTGTAATACTCAGTAGAACAGGCCCTGTACCTCACCAGGGCAGTGCAGTAGAGTCAACACTGTTAGCACAGGGGTAGATGAGCCAGCCCTGAAATTGTGACCATGGAGAACTGTCCCCATTTCCCATCTGGTCTACCAGCACTAAAGCTGCCCAGACCCAGACCCAGGGTTATGACTTGGTCTGCCCCAACACCTACCCCATCTGTGATTTGCTGGAACATGTGAAGGAACCTGACCCATAGACCCAAAGTTTTAGCATCTCCATAACACAGGGTGCTATGAGAATGTCCAGGAAGAGTCCTAATTGGAGTCCAGCATTGATTGTGTAGTGGAGACCAGGGGCCTCAAACCAAACCAATGACATTTTGCAATGAACACTTGCAAGTAGAGATGGATGGATAAAGGGTTATACAGCATAACTTATTGAATCACACTGCAGCTTCCATAGTGAGATTTTAAATTTTTATTTTTCTTTTCTTCCTTTTTTCTCTTGAATTTTGTTTTCTTTGGGTAGAATGCAAGGGCAGAGGGTGGATTTGAAGGGATGGGGAGTGAATGGGATCAAGATACATGATGTGAAAGACACATAGAATAAAATTTAAAAACAAAAAAATATGTTTCTTTAGCTTCTTAAATTGTTTTATGTAACAGAAGAAGAAAATAGTCACAACCTTGCATTTTATGACAACTTCCTTTGGGAAAAAATTAATTCCACGTAACTGAGTCAGAAAATAACTGCAATTTTATTTATGAAATATCATTGAGTGGCTAGCCTTATATGTATCTAACATAATCATATTTTATATTTTAAGGATGATGTAGAAATAACAGAAATAGTTACCCAGTGAATACCTGGCTGACTGTAACCATTAATCTGTTCCAGAATTCAGTTTCAAATGTCACATTAAAATGCAAGTTATTATTTTTGCAGAATTGAAATTTGCTAGAAAGCAAAAGCCACAAGTGAGTGACTAATCAGGACATGATGATAACCCCATATGAGGACTTGAAATGGATGTATGCGTGCTGATATAACATGTTCCATCTCAGTAAACTATTTGTAAAACATATTTTAAAGATCTCAAAAAAGAATAAATACTATATTTGTACAGCAAAATAACAAAATAAGAACAGGATAAAATCTATATAGAAAACTGTTAACAATTAATTACATCTAAAGTGTGAGCTATCATCTGAAGACCCTAGATGATCTGCTTACATGCAGGTGGCTGTCTCAATAACCAAATGTTAGGAAGTCAGAGGTGTGGCCTATGGGTCCTATCATGATTCCGTCATGTGCCACCAAGATGTCTCCTTTGAGGAAACAAATAGTCTTTCATTTAGAAACTTTGTTACAGAACTAATCATACCTAAGGATTTGAAACAAAAGTGCCAACATTCTTTTTTGAATGGAAACCATATCACTAGATAAAACTCTATATGTGTTTGCTAAAGCTCTTTACTAAATACTTTTTCAAACAATTCCCCATTTTATCGATCATTTAATTGCTTTGTACATGAGTATGTGTTTTGGTTTCACATTATAACCAATAATGCACTGTGATATTTTAAGCTTTTTCATCCCAGGGTTTTTCTTCTCTATGTGTTTTTGCAAATGGTATACTAAATTCATTTATTTACTTCAATGCTTTATTAAAATTTTATTACTTCTTTTATCTTTTGAGATTATAATTTCATCTCTCATTCTCCCCTCCACCTGTCCTTACTCTTTTTCAATTAATAGCCTCTTTTTCCATTAATTATTGCTACATTCATGTATGTATATTCCTGTAAAGTCTCACCAAAATAGCTGCTTAAGCATAAGTTGAACAAGAACTACAACAGATATAATGAAATAGAACATGAAAAGTCAAGCCTTAACAAACACCTATAGGCAACTAAGGAATCCTGAGAGCTGGAGAGATAGTCTTCCCCAGGGAAGAGAACAACAATTATTTATGGCATATGAATAGTCAATCCTGAGAACCCCTATTCAAGTAACATTATGCATAAAGCTCTCATTTCTTTAGTTTTTTTGCTTATGTTGTCCAAATATATCTGTTTGCATAGTTGATGATTTTATGATCCAATTCTAGTTCCTAATTATCATAGTTGGTATGAAATTTATCTGCCCATAGAGATATATTTTACTACAAGTACATTAATCAGCATAATGAATTCAGAGAATAAGTATATAAATATGCTACAGAATAGCTAAAGATGTACAAGTAATTATAATGCTATACAGCATTAAATATTTTATCATTTTGTACATTAACCTAGGGGGCAACTAGAAAACTGGGAAGATAATATTAGAAATGCTATAATTATTACTCCATAAAATATGTCTATTGAGCACTTATTTGTGCCAGCTGCTGTGGTCTATAAAAGTGAGAAAGATGCACAAGACTAATCTAATGGAGCTGAAATACAGTGGGAAAGAAGGAGACTCAGAATAAATGAGTGAGTAAATTATCTGTGCATGCCTAGTGATAAATATTATCTGGTAAATTTTAGTGGGCAGTTAAGCAAAAACTAAATGTTTTCAAAACCTCCTTACCTTCCTTGAGGTACCTTTGTTTCATAGAAGAAAGTGGGGACTATGCTACATCTTCAATGCTGGTGGAGATTTGAGGATTAGCAAGAAATATGGTTTGAAATTGAGTTTATAGGTCACTTTGTTTCACTATCAAAGTACCAAAATAAAATAAAATAAAATAAAAGTATAAATAGATTTTTATGAAGGATGCATCTTAACTAGTATACATAACAGGCAATCCCCTGAAATTCAATGTAGTGGGAGTGCAGCTGAAAAAGATCCAGTCAGATCAGAAGTGGACCAGGGGCTGTCCTGTTTTATCTGTCATGGATCTTATTTAAACAATAGAATAAAAACAAAATAAAACATTGTTATAGCCCGGCAGTGGTGGTGCACGCCTTTGATACCAGCACTAAGGAGATAGAGCCAGTCAGATCTCTGTGAGTTCGAGGCCAGTCTGGTCTACAGAGCAATTCCAGGAAAGGCACCAAAACTACACAGAGAAAACCTGTCTCGAAAAAAAAAATATATTGTTATTAAAAATAAGAAAAAATGATAAAGCATAATACAGTCATAAATGTTATAAATAGGATAAAATGCAAATATGGAAACAGAACACATTCCTTTGTATCACTAATACATGATAGTAGGCATAGACATCAGTTCCATGTGATAGCATGTCTATGGTCACCACCTAATTGAAGGTAAAATATTTAGATGCTCCTGTACCTATTCTGTTATGTCTGATTCTAGGAATCTTGATCATAAATAGAGAATCATTGAGCTATCCAGACTGAAAAAAAGTCATCAGGTCTAATAAGTGTGTTCATAATTTTATTTGAGTAATTATAATTATTTCTAGGAATAGTTGTTTCCTAAAAGAATGAATTGTACCCCTAGTACATATAGACCTCTTCAGTTTGTGCATGTCCTTTTTTCTATTTTATTTTTATTTTATATATTTTTTAATTTTATTTTATTTATTTTTTTTTACATATCAGCCACAGAGTCCCTTTTTCTCCCCACTCCTGCCCCCCACCCCCATTCCCATCTCCTCCAAGACAAAGACTCCCCTGAGAATTGAGTTCAACTTGGTAGACTCAGTCCAGGCAGGTGCAGTCCCCTCCTCCCAGGTTGAGCCAAATGTCCCTGTATAAGCCCCAGGTTCCAAATAGCCAGCTCATGCACTGAGAACAAGTCTGGGTCCCACTGCCTGGATACCTCCCAAACAGATCAAGCCAATCAACTGTCTCACTTATCCATAGGGCCTGTTCCAGTTGCAGGCTCCTCAGCTATTGGTTCATAGTCCATGTGTTTCCATTCATTTGGCTATTTGTCCCTGTGCTTTTTCCAACCTTGGTCTCAACAATTCTCGCTCATACAAACCCTCCTTTTTCTCACCAATTGGACTCCTGGAGCTCCACCTGGGGCCTAGTCATGGATCTCTGCATCTGGTTCTCTCAGTCATTGGATGAGGTTTCTAGCATGACAATTAGGGTATTTGGCCATCCTATCACCAGAGTAGGTCAGTTCGGGCTGTCTCTTGACCATTGCCAGCAGTCTATTGTGGGGGTATTTTTTGTGGATTTCTGTGGGACTCTCTAGCACTTTGCTTCTTCCTATTCTCATGTGGTTTTAATTTATCATGGTCTCTTATTCCTTGTGTTCCCTCTCTGTTCTTGATCCAGCTGGGATCTCCTGCTCCCCTAAGCTCTCTTTCCCTCGACCCTTGCCCTTCATTACCCCCACTCATGTCCAGGCTGTTCATGTAGATCCCATCCATTTCTCTGTCATTGGGCGAACCCTCTGTCTTTTTTGGGGTCCTGTTTTCTAGGTAGACTCCCTGGAGTTGTGAGTAGCAGTCTAGTCATCTTTGTTTTATATCTAGTATCCTCCTATGAGTGAGTACATACCATGTTTGTATTTCTGAGTCTGGGTTACCTCACTCAGGATGATTTTTTCTAGATCCATCCATTTGCCTGCAAACCTCATGATATCATTGTTTTTCTCTGCTGAGTAGTATTCCATTGTGTATATGTACCACAATTTATTTATCCATTCTTCAGTTGAAGGGCATCTAGGTTGTTTCCAGGTTTTGGCTATTACAAACAATGCTGATATGAACATAGCTGAGCAAGTGCTCTTGTGGTATGATTGAGCATTCCTTGGGTATATGCCCAAGAGTGGTATAGCTGGATCTTGGGGGAGATTGATTCCCAATTTTCTAAGAAAGCGCCATATTGATGTCTAAAGTGGTTGTACAAGCTTGCATTCCCACCAGCAGTGGAGGGGAGTTCCCCTAGCTCCACATCCTCTCCAGCATAAGC
Source organism: Peromyscus maniculatus bairdii (assembly GCF_049852395.1). Classification (NCBI taxonomy): domain Eukaryota; kingdom Metazoa; phylum Chordata; class Mammalia; order Rodentia; family Cricetidae; genus Peromyscus; species Peromyscus maniculatus. The sequence goes on along the minus strand of NC_134862.1, from coordinate 50,713,256 downwards.
TGTTTTCAGTGTTTTTGATCTTAGCCATTCTGACAGGTATAAGGTGGTATCTCAGAGTTGTTTTGATTTGCATTTCCCTGATGATTAGGGATGTTGAGCAATTCCTTAAATGTCTTTCAGCCATTTGAGTTTCCTCTGTTGAGGATTCTCTGTTTAGTTCTATAGCCCATTTCTTAATTGGACTGTTGGGCATTTTGATGTCTAATTTCTTGAGTTCTTTATATATTATGGATATCAGCCCTCTGTCAGATGTGGGGTTGGTGAAGACCTTTTCCCATTCTCTAGGCTGTTGCTTTGCCTTGTTGACCATATCCTTTCCTTTACAAATCTTTTCAGTTTCAAGAGGTACCATTGATTGATTGTTTCTCTCAGTGTCTGTGCTACTGGTGTTATATTTAGGAAGTTATCTCCTATGCCAATGCATTCAAGATTACTTCCTACTTTCTCTTCTATCAGGTTCAGAGTAGCTGGATTTATGCTGAGGTCTTTGATCTACATGGACTTAAGTTTTGTGCACGGTGACAGATATGGATCTATTTGCAGCCTTCTACACATTGATACCCAGTTATGCCAGCACCATTTGTTGAAGATGCTTTCTTTTTTCCATTGTACACTTTTGGCTTCTTTGTCAAAAATTGTATGTTCATAGGTGTGCAGATTAATGTCAGGGTCTTCAATTCAATTCCATCTGTTTTTATACCAGTACCAAGCTGTTTTTATTACTGTAGCTCTATAGTAGAACTTGAAGTTGGGGATCGTGATGCCTCCAGAGGTTGTTTTATTGTACAGGATTCTTTTGGCTATCCTGGGTGTTTTGTTTTTCCATATGAAGTTGAGTATTATTCTTTCCAGTTCTGTGAAGAATTGAGTTGGTATTTTGATGGGGATTGCATTGAATCTGGAGATTGCTTTTGGTAAAATTGCCATTATAACTATGTATTTCCAGCCTATCCATGAGCATGGGAGATCTTTCCATTTTCTGACATCTTCAATTTCTTTTTTCAGGGACTTAAAGTTTTTGTCATATAGGTCCTTCACTTGCTTGGTTAGTGTTACCCCAAGGTATTTTTTATCATTTGTGGCTATTGTAAAGGGTGATGTATCTCTGATTTCCTTCTCAGACTGTTTGTCAATTGTATATAGGAGGGCTACTGATTTTTTTTGAGTTGATCTTGTTTCCTGCTATGTTACTGAAGGTGTTTATAAGCTTTATCAGTTCCTTGGTGGAATCTTTGGGGTCACTCAAGTATACTATCATGTCATCTGCAAATAGGGAAAGCCTGACTTCTTCCTTTCAAATTTGTATCCCCTTGATCTCCTTATGTTGTCTTATTGCTCTGGCTAGAGCTTCAAGTACTATATTGAATAAATATGGGGAGAGCAGACAGCCTTGCCTCATTCCTGATTTTAGTGGAATTGCTTTGAGTTTCTCTCCATTTAATTTGATGTTGGCTGTTGGCTTGCTGTAAATTGCCTTTATTATGCTTAGGTATGTTCCCTGTAATCCTGATAGCTCCAAGATATTTATCAAGAAGGGGTGTTGGATTTTGTCAAATGCCTTTTCTGCATCTAGTGAGATGATCATGTGGTTTTTTTCTTTGAGTTTGTTTATATGGTGTATTACATTGACAGATGTTTGTATGTTGAACCACACTTGCATCCCTGGGATGAAGCCTACTTGATCATAGTGCATAATTGTCTTGATGTGTTCTTGGAGTCTGTTTGCCAGTATATTGAGTATTTTTGCATCAATGTTCATGAGGGAGATCAGTCTGTAGTTCTCTTTCTTTGTTGTATCATTGTTTGGTTTAGGAATCAGGGTAATTGTAGCCTCATAGAAGGAGTTTGGTAATGTTCCTTCTGTTTCTACTGTGTGGAACAGTTTAAAGAGCAATGGTATTAACTCTTCTTTGAAGATCTGGTAGAATTCTGCGCTGAAACTATCTGGTCCTGGGCTTTTTTTGGTTGGGAGACTTTTAATGACCGTTTCTATTTCCTTAGGGGTTATTGGACTATTTAAATAGTTTATCTGGTCTTGGTTTAACTTAGGTATGTGGTACCTGTCCAGAAAATTAACCATTTCTTTTGGATTTTCCAGTTTTGTGGAGTAGAGCTTTTGAAGTATGACCTGATGATTCTCTGGATTTCCTCAATGTCTGTTGTTATGTCCCCCTTTTCATTTCTGATTTTGTTAATTTGGATACTCTCTCTGTGTCTTTTGGTTAGTTTGGATAAGGGCTTGTCTATCTTGTTGATTTTCTCAAAGAACCAACTCTTTGTTTCATTAATTTTTTTGTATTGCTCTCTTTGTTTCCATTTTATTGATTTCAGCTCTCAATTTGATAATTTCCTGGCGTCTATTCTTCCTGGGAGACTTTGCTTCTTCTTGTTCTAGCACTTTCAGGTGTGCTGTTAAGTCACTAGTGTGAGATTTCTCCAACATCTTTATGTAGGCATTTAGTGCTATGAATTTCCTTCTTAGCACTGCTTTCATAGTGTCCCATAAGTTTGGGTATGTGGTGTCTTCATTTTCGTTGATCTCTAGGAAGTCTTTAATTTCTCTCTTTATTTCTTTCTTAACCCATCGTTGATTCAGTTGAGCATTATTCAGTTTCCATGAAATTGTAGGTTTTCTGTAGTTTTTGTTATTGTTGAAATCTAACTTTAAACTGTGGTGGTCTGATAGAAAGCAGGAGGTTATTCCAATTGTTTTGTGTCTGTTGAGATTTGCTTTGTGATCAAGTATGTGGTTGAATTTAGAGAAGGTTCTATGTAGTGCTGAGAAGAATGTATATATTCCTTTTTGTTAGGATGAAATGTTTTGTAGATATCGATTAAGAGCCTCTCTCTCTTGTCCACATGGGAGCTCCTTGGCGGGATGGGAGCTGGGGGCTGGTCTCTAAGTCTCAGGAAGTGGCTGGGGTCTTGGGCAGATGGGCATAGGGGCAGGGTGTGGAGATTGCAAGGTATTCCAGTGGTCTTGAAGAAGGGGAACCTTCCCATTGGGAGTGTGGGGGATCCTGCCCAATGGCCAGAACCTGGGGCCAAGTTGGGCAGGTCTTCCCTGGGATGGCTGGTGCCCAGGGATGGGATCTAGGGGCAGGCCTCTCTGGGTCTGAGCCCAAGCACTCACCTCTGGTCCAGATGGGAGGTCCGGGCACGCATGTCCTTTATTAGGGCTCAATACACTGTTCAAAAATTATCCATAAGAAATATGTAAACGAAGCTGAGGAAAAAGGAATCTTGAACATCCTCTAGGATTGTTTGGTTTTCATCTGACTTTCTACAAAATATAAGGAATGTAACTTATGGTATAAACTCTTGAAATGTCCAGATTTTGTATTTATCCAATAATAATTCTTTAAAAGGTCTATGAATTGAAAAATTTTTAATACACTTTGCTGCTATGTAGTGACCCCACCTACATATTTTACTGGGGAGATTTTATTAAAGACAAATTTTTGCAGCCTCAGTTATAATTGTATTCCATATAAATGCCATTTAAACATGTCACTAAATTTTTAAGAATATTTGTGTCATAATAGCTACCCAACACAAGTAAATAAATAATTGTTGCCAGAAATTTTTCACTTTTGTATATGTCACATGCACACAATAACATTGATATCAATTAATAACCACAATATTGTATTCTCTGGATATCTGCAAATTCTTTTATTTCAATTACGTATTAAGCAAACAAAATCAGTACTATACTGACATTACCGCTGTTGCTTACAATTTTTATCTTTCCTTACTAGGCTTAAAAACATAATTGAATGTGGCTCAGTGATGCAATGGATAGCGCATTGGACTTCTAGTGATGAAAAACATAATTGATACTTTCCATTTTTAAAAACATTGTTAGTTTTAGCATGTGTTTATGTTTGCTATGTGCATGAATATGTGTGCAAGTACATGCATATGTCTGATCACATGTATAGAGGGCAGAGGACAAGTTCTAGTAGTTAGTCTCTGTGCTGTTGCTGGAGAGGAACTCAATAAATCAGGCTTGCTGGAAAGTGCATTTACCCACTGAGCCATCACACTGGCCTTGTTATTCATTTCTTCTCTCTCTCTCTCTCTCTCTCTCTCTCTCTCTCTCTCTCTCTCTCTCTCTCTCTTCTCTCTCCTCTCTCTCTCTCCCTCTCTCTCTCTCTCCTTCCCTTTCTTTTCTTTTTCTGGACAGGGTCTTGCTGTGTAACCCTGGCTATTCTGTAATTAACTCTGTGGACCTGACTGGCTTTGAACTAACAGAGGTCCAAATCCCTCTGACACCTGAGTGCTGGAATTAAAGATATGACCCACCACCACCTAGCTTATGTTTTTTTGTTTCTAAGTTAAAAACAATTAACATTTTAAATGATACATTAAATTTATTTTTAAAATCTATAAGAATATTTAGTTCACTTTCAACTAATACATTATGTTTTCCTTCTCAGATTCTTGTTTTAATCATCCAAGAATTTCTCCACTCTGAAAAGAATACAAGAATCTCTCATTGTTTCAGGATTAATTCAAGCTACAAGAAAAAAGGATGAATAAATACATATTTAATTTTGTTTTTGTTTACATAATTTAGATATCTTTAGTAAGTATCTTTTAAAGGAAGTACCTCTAATAATATTACTAATAAGACATTAGAAATGTACAATTTATTATTTTCTCCTTCATCTTTATTATTTTCCCAATGTTCATAGTTGATCTTCATTAAAAACATAATAATAGTACAAAACATTAACCATCATCAATTCAACTTGTGCCCTTCATTATTGTAATCAAACTTGGCTTTATTTACTATATACACCCCTTAAATCTTTATATGTACTTGAAGTCCTGGGTGATGGGCTGAGTTTGGATTGATTTCAATTTATGGAAAGGAATTTAACTGAATGAATTTCTGACCCATTGTCATTCTTAATGAATACACAGAAGTCTGTGTTAAGGTGCATTTGCCAAGTAATAATGAGCCTTATTTTGCAATAATAGGGCCCAGCACATTAAAGAAAACACTCATTAACAGCCTTTTACTAGTGTCTTTAGAGAATCATTATAGATCATTTTATCATTTTAAGCAAGTGATGCATGAAAAATTTCAATATTGTAACAAGGTAGGTACATCAGTGTGGCAAATGCATTACTCTGGTGGAAGATATAGATAACAGGGAGGCTGATCTTGTGAAGGAACAAAGGCTCTAATATAAAATTTTATAATTTTCTCCTAAAATATTTTTTAAAGAAAAATAACAGGCCACCTTTAAGCTGATATCAACTGGGATAATCCAAGGATTCAAGATGAATTTGAACAATCCAATTTTATATTTAATGGGTAAAGAAGAAGGAAGCCTTGTTTCTACTTGTAATCTTCCATAACCAACATCCAAATGTCCCAAAAAAGAAAAAGAAAGCTTGATCCAAAACATAATATTGAAGAGGAGACTTTGTTCCACATCTAGTATCCTCCTTTGAGTGAGTACATACCATATTTGTCTTTCTGAGTCTGGGTTACCTCACTCAGGATGATTTTTTCTAGATCCATCCATTTGCCTGCAAACCTCATGATGTCATTGTTTTTCTCTGCTGAGTAGTATTCCATTGTGTATATGTGCCATAATTTATTTATCCATTCTTCAGTTGAAGGGCATATAGGTTGTTTCCAGGTTTTGGCTATTACAAACAATGCTGATATAAACATAGCTGAGCAAGTGCTCTTGTGGTATGCTTGAGCATTTCTTGGGTATATGCCCAAGAGTGGTATAGCTGGATCTTGGGGGAGATTGATTCCCAATTTTCTAAGAAAGTGCCATATTGATTTCCAAAGTGGTTGTACAAGCTTGCATTCCCACCAGCAGTGGATGAGAGTTCCCCTAGTTCCACATCCTCTCCAGCATAAAGTGTCTTCAGTGTTTATGATCTTAGCCATTCTGACAGGCATACGGTAGTATCTCAGAGTTGTTTTGATTTGCATTTCCCTGATGACTAGGGATGTTGAACAATTCCTTAAATGTCTTTCTGCCATTTGAGTTTCCTCTGTTGAGAATTCTCTGTTTAGTTCTATAGCCCATTTCTTAATTGGACTGTTGGTCGTTTTGATGTCTAATTTCTTGAGTTCTTTATATATTCTGGATATCAGTCCTCTGTCAGATGTGGGGTTGGTGAAGATATTTTCCCATTCTGTAGGCTGTCACTTTGCCTTGTTGACTGTATCCTTTGCTCTACAAAAGCTTCTCAGTTTCAAGAGGTCCCATTGATTGATTGTTTCTCTCAGTGTCTGTGCTACTGGTGTTATATTTAGGAAGTGATCTCCTATGCCAATGCATTCAAGACTACTTCCTACTTTCTCTTCTAGCAGGTTCAGAGTAGCTGGATTTATGTTGAGGTCCTTGATCCACTTGGACTTAAGTTTTGTGCACGGTGACAGATATGGATCTATTTGCAGCCTTCTGCTACTCACATCACCAGTGAGGCTACCTGGAAAACAGGATCCCAAGAAAGACACAGGGATCACCCAATGACAGAGAAATGGATGAGATCTACATGAACAGCCTGTACATGAGTGGGAGCAATGAAGGGTGAGGGTCGAGGGAAAAAGAGCGGGAGATCTCACCTGGATCAAGAACAGAGAGGGAGAACAAGGAATAAGAGACCATGATAAATGAATACCACATGAGAAAAGGAAGAAACAAAGTGCTAAAGAGGCCCACAGAAATCCACAAAGATACCTCCACAAAAGACTGCTGGCAATGGCCAAGAGACAGCTGCGACTGACCTATTCTGGTGATGGGATGGCCAAACACCCTAATAGTTGGGCCAGAAACCCCATCCAAGGACTGAGGAATCTAGATGCAGAGATCCATGGCTAGGCCCCGGGTGGAGCTCCGGGAGTCTAATTAGCGAGAAAGAGGAGGGTTTATATGAGCGAGAATTGTTGAAACCAAGGTTGGATAAAGCACAGGGACAAATAGCCAAACGAATGGAAACACATGAACTATCAACCAAAGGCTGAGGGGGCCCCAACTGGATCAGGCCCTCTGAATAGGTGAGACAGTTGATTGGCTTGATCTGTTTGGGAGGCATCTAGGCAGTGGTACCAGGTCCTGGGCTCGCTGCATGAGATAGCTGTTTGAAACATGGTACTTATACAGGGACGCTTGGCTCAATCTTGCAGGAGGGGACTGGACCTGCCTGGACTGAGTCTATCAGGTCATCTCAGTCCTCCGGGGTGGCCTTGATCTGGAGGTGGTGGGAATGGGGGGTGGGCTGGGGGGAAGGGGTGGGGTGCAGGAAGGGGGAGAACAAGGGAATCTGTGGCTGTTGTGTAGAACTGAATAGTATTGTAAAATAAAATAAAAAAAATACATAGGCACACACACAACCTAAAAAAAAAGGAGACTTTGAGCTTCCTGTCATGAATAATATAAATATCTGTTTTAGATAGGTTTTCTATTGCTGTGAAGAGACACCATGACCACAATAATGTCTATAAAGGAATGCAATTAAATGAAAGTTTAGTCCAGTATTATTATATGTGAAAACATGGTGTCACACAATCAGACATGATGTTGGAGAGGTAGCTCAGAATTCTACATCTGGATCAGAGGGCAACAGGAAAAAACAATGAGCCACTGGGCCTGGCTTGAGCTCCTGAAAGCTCAAAGCACAGACCTAGTGACAAACTTCCCCCAAGTCCATATTTCATTTATTTACATGTTCTCTAGTTCTTTTCAAATATACACTGAGTAAAACACGTAGTGCTTAGATATAAATTGAAGAGATAAAACAGAAAAAAAAAGCAACAACGACTATGCTAAGCTTTCTAATTACTAGGATCATTCCATATTTTCAGCCAAAATGATTTAATGGAAATATCAATGCAAGTTCACATCCTAAGCCGACCAGTAAAAAAAAAAAAATAACAAAAAAAAAAACAGAAAAAAAACCTATAGAGCAACTTTAACACAGTTGAGATCACAAAATAGATGACAGTATTTTTTTTTTTTGAAATAGAAACACATACTTGCTTGAGGCTATTTAAGCTGTCCAGTCTTGTTAGAGCCACCTAGTTTTCCTAGTGGCATAAGAGGATAATTGGACCATGGGCCTGAGTATCATGTGTTTGGAAGGGTCTACACTTGGCTGTATCTAAGCAAGGAGGAGGTCTTTTTCCCCTCCCCTTGGCATTGTCATAAAAAGCCCTTTTGAATAAAGTTCTGGACTGGTGGATTTTGACCCAGGCCCTCCCGAGGCTATTCTTTGTTTCTGTCTTTTCTCTCATCATCTAGGTATCTTTTTCTATTTAAATATTTCCCACTTTTCCCTGTTCAAAAGTAACCTGGTCATAAAAATGAGGGCTTGTCCCCATAGATGGCACTAGAAACAGTGACAAACCAGGGACTTGGTGAAACCTGGGGAGTTGGCTCTGTGAAAAGCAGTTGGACCATTTCAGTTTTGCAGAAAAAAATGAATGCAGGGTTTTTGTATTGTTTTGGTTTTCTGTTGTTGTTGTTGCTGTTGTTGTTTTATTGGGAGTGAAGATGAGGGGCTGAAAAAGATGTCCAAGTGAGGTTGCAGCAAGTGTCTGTCTCTGTCCATGTTTCTCTGTCTATGTTTCTCTGTCTTTCTAGTAAAGTAAGTTAAAAGTTTAGTTTGAGAGATTTAGGCTTACATATATTTGGGTAGAATAAGCTTTAGGCACAAGGATGTTGTGTAGACTTGGGTATATTAGGGTAGAATAAAACTTAGGTATAGAGTAGGTTTTCCTCAACCTGGGACACAGAATGCAGTGTCCATAGTAGACTGCTAGTCTGAGCAGCTTCAGAAGCTCTAGAAGCTGCCAATAGTGGCAGATGCTAGAGCCAACACAAGCCACAGTAACCAGGCATCATCAGCTGAGACCCTTGGGGCATCATCACAGTGCAGGTGGCAGAAGCCCAAGAGAAAGCACAAGCAGTGAGGTTCTGCAAGCTTTCTGCTGTGAAAAAGATAAGATAAGGAGTGGAGACACCATCCCACAAGAGAGGTGAATGGCAGGCAGCAGCTTGGAGTGTAGCAAAGACTTCAAATCCCAGCTGCCAGAGCAGGTCTGTCTCCCAGAGCTGCAGTCCCTGGCAGCCAGAGCCCAGCAGAGACACCACAGGAGAGGCTGAGAGCAGAGCAAGCAGCTGGAGAGCAAGAGCATAGAGTGCTGTGGCATCTGGGTGAGAGACAAAGCCTCCATAGAAAGATGCCCTTGGGACTGACACCAGGAGGACCAGAGAACAAGTGCTTTGAGTCTGAGTGTGTTCCTGGAACACCAGGGAGCCTGAGGCAGCATTTGGTAGAGCATGGGACATGAGGACCACCACCAGCAGCTTGGGTACAGTGGTTGTGACTGGCCATGGCTGGGCTTCCTCCTGGACACCCCTGGGTGCTGAGAGCATTGGTTCATAGCAGCAGGGGCAGTCTCTTGAGTGAGTGTGGTGTAAGGCAATTGAAAGCCCTCAGAGCCTCAGGACACAGGGGTCCTGGGAACAGCCAGTTACAGAAGGTACAGACAGACAGGGACTGTGAAAGCAATGGAAGCCAGGAGTCAAAAGCCTTGCAGCTTCTGTTTGCTGACTATGCATAGAACTTTCCCAAAGAGCTCGGTAGCAGCTCAGTTACTATGGTAGTTACTTGGTTTTGAGGCAAGGTTGTTAAGGAAAGACTGCCATAAAATGCTGCTTTAATTCAAAGTGCCTCTGTGCTTGAGAACAAAAGTTGCAGAGATGCTTGTTTGAACTAAAATTGTTAACTGCAAAAAGGTTTTGGTTGTGAGAAATGTTTGTTCATATTTGGAAGACTGGTACCAGAGTTGATTTTTTTTTAACTTTTTGGACATAAGAAATGGGATGAATAGGAGTGATTACATTGAAATGGGAAAATTCTTAATTTACTTATACATATAGACTCAAACAAGGGTAATGATTTATGAACTGTTTTATTGAATTGTTTGTGTTAAAAACAGAAATATTTAATTGGAGAAATTTGTTTTATCTACCTAGGCTCAAGATGCAGTTTTGTGTATGCATATATGCTTTGTTAACTGTGGTGATTAATAAACCATTTTGTGTTAAAAATGGAACTGCTTATGGAACTGGTTTTGTGTTAAAAATGGAACTGTTTAAATGGAGGAGTTTGGTTTTTTTTCTTATTAGGCACAAGATTTAGTTTAAAAAATTATAAAAAATGGGGAGTTAATATTCTTCCATCTATTTAATTTAAAAAAAATATTTTGTTGTTACTTGAGTGGATTAATGTTATGTTTTGTAAAGTTTGATTAAGAAATTGCTTTTGGATTTTTGCTAAATTTTTTAAAGTGTTAATGGTTATATTGAGAATATTGCTTTTGAATGTAGTTTGTAAGAATTATAATTTTATATAGTAATAGTTGTTAGAGTTATTATGTTAACCTATTGATATCGATGTACCATGGTTTAATGAAGTTAAGGGAGTATTTAAGTTTGATGTGGATGCATCAGAAGTTTATCCTATGTTTTGTTAGCAAGAAATTCAAAAGGTTCTAATAAGAGATTGCTTTAAAGTGTATTTTTGCTTAAGTTTTTAAAGTGTTAATGGTTCTAGTAAGAGTTTGCTTTTGGATCGAAGTTTGAGAGAATTGTATTATGTATAGCAATATTTATGTTAGAATTATATTAACCTGTTCATGTTAATGATGAAGCTAAGGGAGTCTTTAAGTCTAATGCAGTTGCATCCAGAGCCTGATTTATTTGATAAAGTTGCATCAAGAGTTTGATTTAAAAAGGGGTTAGTATAGCTGAGACCACATCTTAGACCTCAAAAAGGATATTCCATCTTTATCATCATTTTGTCCTGTACTGGGAGGTATGACAGCGATGGAGATTGTTGTGAGCCTTAATGGGGAGCCCTTTAAAATATTAAGATGAGGGACCTGTTAGAGCCCACTGAGATTTCCTAGTGGCTTTACCCAGCAGGACTGCATAAGAGGATGATTGGACCATAGGCCTGAGTACCAGGTGTTTGGAAGGGTTTATACTTGGCTGTATCTAGCAAGGGGGTGTCTTTTGCTCCTCTCCGTGCCATTATTATAAAAAGCCCCTTTGAATAAAGTTCTGGACTGGTGGGTTTTGACCCAAGCCCTCCCGAGGCTATCCTTTGTTTCTGTCATTTCTCTCATTGTCTAGGTATCTCTTTCTATCTTAATATTTCCCACTTCTCCCTGCTCAAGAGTAACCTGGTTGTAAATGTAGGGTGCTGGTCCCCCACAAAGTCTGAAGCTGAAGAAGGCTGACTTGAAGTAGAGAACTGAAGACTGACTGCAGGAAGTGTAATTGAGTCTGATGAGATCAAGGAAGATAGTATTTGAAGAATAGATAGAGTACATAAAACAGAGATAAGCAGAAGGAATGTTTTGTAGAACTATAGATTAAACTTAACAAATTCTCAACTTCATGTTAACAGGAAACAGAAATAGGAAAACAAAATCACAGGGGAAAATGAAATTGAAACATCAATAATGATGTAACTAATACTCTATAATAATCAGCCATCATCAAATAAATGGTGTGCTAGAAATAGTGTGCTGCACATTGTATGCTCATGTAAATTTGACACAAGCTATAGTCATGTGATAGGGACAAACCTTTATTGAAAAAAATGCTTCCATAAATCAGTTTGTAGACAAGCCTATAGCACATTATTTAATGTTTTATTGATGTGATGAGGGAGAGTCCAGATATTTTGTGGATAATACAGTCCCTGGGCTGGTGTTCCTGGGTGCTATAAAAAACAGACTAAGCAAGCCATGAGGAGTAAGCCAGTAAGTGACACTCCTGATTGGTCACTGCATCAGCTTCTTCCTCCAGGTTCCTGCCCTACATCAGTTCCTGCCCTGATTTCTTTCAGTAATATACAATGGTGGGGAAGAATAAGACCAATAAACCCTGTTCTTCCCAACTTGCTTTTTGTCATGTGTTTCATCATAGCAATAGGAACCCTAACTAAGGCACACAGTGTGAATGGTCACAAACACCTGTTAAAAATATAAGAATGTCACTTTGGATGAAATTACATTATATGAGGATATTCACATGCATAATTTGCACAACTACCATATAATATAAAGTCAATTATTGGTTAAGATTTTAATTATGGAGAAAATATATCACCCTCGTAATAAGGAAAACACTAATTTGATATGCAATATCAAAATCTATTTTTATGAAAAAGTAAGTTTTAAAGTTAAAATATATCATTTCATAATAATAAAATTTTAATTCTCCAAGAGGATTTAACAATCCTTATAGGCCATAAATCTAATAACAGCTTGTACAATACATAAAATAAATAAATGTGCATTATTGAAAAAATAATTTGCATAAAGCAAAGAATTATCAAATGTGATGAAATGTTTTGATATCATTCTCTTGATAAGTAACAAGTTAGCCAGACATTAAACCTCCCAAGATACAGAAAACTTGAACTCATTAACAATTAACTTGACCCAATTAATATTTTTAGAACATTGTTTTCACCAAGCAGCTAGAAACATGCTGCTTTCACATATAACAATATTACTTCCAAAGATGAACCGTACTCTGAGTCATAAAACAATTATTAACCCTGACAAAGAAATTCCAGTCATTATAACATCCTCTTATCACAGTAGGACTCAAGTAGAAAACAGTAGCAGAAAAGAACATGAAAAACCTTCTAGGTATTTTTGCATGAAAATGCACACTTCTGAAATGCTTGATGTGAAAGAAGAAATCTAACAGAAAAGAAACATTATGAATCAAATGAAAAGTTATGCCTTGTAAAAAAATTATATGTTACCAGTTAAGAGATCAGGAAGAAATTAAGGCTACTTTTATATTTCATTCAAAAAGACAGAATCATGTTTTTTAATTACATTTTCTCAATATTCTAAGAGCTAAACATTAATCCACCATGCTAGAAAGCAAGTAAGTTTTCTGTAGAAGGGTAAATGAGTCAGATCCAAATATTTCAAGGAGCTATGAGGAAAACTTGGGGATTTATGTCCATTGTTTTATACTAATGTCTTCATGAATATACATATATCACAAGCCTTGCCAAAATGTAGACTTAAAATGTCTGAGATGTTATATCAGTTATAACCTCACAAATAAGGGTGTTTAAATGGGAGAGTACAAAGTAGTAGAGAGTTATAACTGCTAAAGGACATCTCTGATTAACTGAAATATAACTTTACATACATCATTTGCATATTTAAAGAAATAGGTCTTTAGCATGATGACTATAAACACACACACACATGTATTGTTTAGTCCCTCTGTCAAAATTTATGTTACAAAATGCCATAGTCTAGATAGCTGGAAATATCAATGTCTTACAGTTCAAAAGTCTAGGGAATCCATTAAGTGTTTAGTGAAACTTGATTCTCTCTGTTTAAACTACCTTTTTCATGTAATCTCAGATGATGGGGGTAGCAGGGTTTTAGGCTCTTATGAAATCCCTAATTCTCTTGCTTTCATTTCTTAGTATGATTTTACTTGAAATAGAATTATACACTTCCCCTCCCCCTTCTCTCTCCAATCTCTCCTAGATACACTCTGCTCATGTCTCATTGCATCAAATTAAAAGCCCCTTTTTTCTTTGATTATTATTGTTGCTATATTTATATGCATGTATATGTATGTTTGTGTATGCACAAATATATATGTGATATAAACTCCATTTTTGTTGGTAGTGTATATATGGATTTAATGCTAATCAAACTCTATTGGACAATGAATAGGGAGATCATCCCTGGGAATGGGTACTTTTCCTTCTCCCAGTAGTCATTAAACTCCTAATGCTTTTCAACATTTCTTCCCTTGTGACTCACTTACCTCCTCAAATCCCACCTTCTAATATCTGTAGTTGTCTTAAACATCTAAGCCTTTCCAAAGTTGGGTTACTATCATCTTTTAGTCTTTTAACTATGTGGATATTCTATTTTTTATTTTGGTATGAATATTTAATATGAAATTATCTTCCTAAAATATTGTTATGAGTACAACATGATATTATTACATCAGTTTTCAGAACACATTTGTTTACATGTTTCAAAGTTTATATGAGTTGAATAGCAAAATTCCATTTCTCTTAACTCAGAAAGCCTATATGCTTTCCCCCTATATCCAGTCCTATAAGATTTAACGTTTAAAGTTTCATGGAAGAGGAATCATGTAGGGTTTGTCCTTTTGTAACTGATTTTGACTCAGTGTGATGTTGTTTTAAATAATTTCCACTCTCCTACCTGTGAAATAGCATCATATTGAAACTCTTTCCCTGATAATTTGTGATGATGATGATGATGATTTCATATACTCATTCTTCACCTTGTATTTCTGTGAAAAAATGCTAATGTGAGACTCTTCTCTATTATTCTTTTAATATGTGTGCTATAAGAATTCCCTGTGCACCTTGGAATTAAGGAATTTATCAAATACATCACTAAAATATTTTTACATTTTGTGGATTGCCTTTCCATTTTTATGATTATATTGTTTCTTTGCAAAGCTTGTTTATGTTTTATACCCTGACTTGTTGAGTTTTGCTTTTTCTTACATTGAATTTTGGTCTCATCTGTGAAATTAGTGCAAAAACCATTTTCACCAGACTCTACTATACCTTGTATGAAAAGACTTTCAGATCTTCAATGTAAATATTTATTGTACTTTGAGGGTTTTTTTTTTTTTGGTATATGCTGTAAGACAGGGATATATTTCAGTATTTTCTGTGTAGATACCTACTTTTTTTTTAGTAAATTTATTTTTACAACATCATTCAGTTCAACATAATAGCCACAGATTCCCCTGTTCTCCCACTCTCGCCCCCCTCCCCCTCCCCCCACCCCACTCCCCTTTCCCACCTCCTCCAGATCAAGGTCTCCCCCAGGACCGGGATTGACCTGGTAGACTCAGTCCAGCCAGGTCCAGTCCCCCCCTCCCAGACCGAGCCAAGCGTCCCTGCATAGGTCCCAGGATTCAAACAGCCAACTCATGCAACGAGCCCAGGACCCGGCACCAACACACAGCTGCCTCCCAAACAGATCAAGCCAAATAACATAATTTATTGAAAATTTTATACTTTGTCTTAAGTATTTTGAGTATTACTGGTATAAAAGTGCAAAATTAATACACTAGCCTGTAAGGCTTTATGTCTGGACTCTATTAATTTCCATTTGTGCATAAATCTTTTATGTCATTGTCATAAATTTCTTATTACTGTGAATGCATAATATATTTTGAATGTATACTATGGTATCTCTGACTTTGCTTTAAGAGCACTTCGTTTGTGTCTATGGTTTCTTACAAATTTTAGAAATCAGAAATTTTACTGCTTTGAAAATAACTTTGGCTAGTGTAGACATTTCATAAAATGAATTCTACTAATTATCAAGTGAAGGAAAACGAGGGAGACAGTGGTGATCCTGGGAGAGGGAGAAAATGGCAAACTAATAAGAAAGGAGTCTGAAGTCCTATTTTACATACCAACCACAGTTTCCCCTCTCTTTTCTCCTTCAGCTCCCTCCCCCCACCTCCTTTCTACCCACCCTCCCATTGACTCCTCTTTCCTCTCCATTCAGAAAGGGGCAGGCCTCCCATGGGAGTCAACATAGCATGACACATCAAGTTGAGACAGGACCAAGCTCCTTCCCCTCATCAAAGTTGGGCAAAGCAACCCAGCTTGGGGTTTGGGTTCCCAAAAGTCAGCTCAAGCACAGGGACAGGCTCTGGCCCCACTGCTAGGAGCCCCGCAAACAGATCAAGCTACACAACTATCATATACATGCAGAGGGCCTAGGTTGCTCCCATGCAGGCACACTAGCTGCTGGTCCAGAGTCGGTGAGCTCTCATGAGCTCAGGTAAGCTGTCTCTGTGATTTTCCCTGTCGTGACTTTGACACACACACACACACACACACACACACACACACACACACACACACACATACACACACACACACATACACACACACACACACACACACACACACACACACACACACACACACACACAATCCTCTCTCTGCAGCAAGACTCCCAGAGTTCAGCTTATACTTGGCTGTGGATGCCTGCATCTGCTTCCATCAGTTATTGGATGAATGCTCTCTGATGACAATTAGGATAGTCATCAATCTGATTACAGGAGAAAGCTAGGAGTTTTTTGGGGGGTCTTCTTTGTGGATTCATGGGAGTCCCCCTGATACCAGGTTTCTCCCTAACCCCAGAATGTCCCCTCATCAAGATATCTATTTCATTATTCTCCCAGTTGGCCCCACTCCCAGCCTGCCCAACCTGATCCCTCATGTTCCCATACCTGCATCCTCCCACTCCACCCCCACCCCATTTACCTAGGAGATCTCTTCTATTTTTCCTTCCCAGGGACATTCATGCATGTCTCTTTGGGCCCTCCTTGTTACCTAGCTTTTCTGGGGCTATAGATTGTAGCCTCGTTATTCTTTCCTTTACAGCTAATATCCATTTATGAGTGAGTACATACCAGATTTGTCTTTCTGGGCCTGGGTTACCTCACTCAAGATGATTTTTTTTTCTGTTTCCATCCATTTACCTGCAAATTTCATGATGACGTGAGACATGACAGATACTTCACAAACAGATGATTTTGATAAATTTGAGGGAGGAAATTATAGGTGTAGCAATGAGAACAGCGAACAGAGATGATATAATTAGCAATGTAAAACCAACAGACTAGCTAATGAATCCTAATTTCTGAATCAGAGCACTGAAAAATATCCCACAGAATTATTGAATTTAGTGCATTGTTACAGAATGTGCACTAATAATATAATATATTATATTAATTAATACAGGTCAAAAAATAATATACTACTGAGTTGCTTGTTTACATCTTTGTTAAATTCCTTGAGAATTCATACATCTGAAATTTCCTGTCAGTTGAATGACAAGTGATCACAGAAGAATATTCCATATGGAAGATTCCTGAAGTCATAATATTTATTATGCTAGAAGAAAACCTCATGCAGGTTATAACCCCCCCTCTTTCCCTTCCCTGCCTCACTCACTCTCTCCGTATATGGGTGTTCTGGAACTCATTATTTAGACAAAGCTGGCCTTGAACTCACAGAGATCCACCTGCCTCTACTACCTCCAAGTGATGGGTTTAAAGACATGGACCACCAAGCCAAGCTCATTTAAAAGGAAAATGATAAAACTAGAAATTCATTGAACAATTTTTAAACACATAGATATGTCAGATATTGTTCTACCTTGGAAATTATTAGAATGTTGTCAACTATTTTTATTTATAGGAAAATAAAATTTAATCTTGTGATTATGGAAATCTTTTTCCAATATAAAAACCAAACATAACCTCAGGCAACAGTTAATGAGTTAATTACTAATGTGCACTAAAAATTTAAGCTTTTATTACATATATTGTTTATTTGGGGAGGGCATATATGTCACAGCTCTCTGGTATATGTCAGAAACAGTTGGTAGGAGTAAGTTTTCTTCTGTTACTCTGTGAATCCTGTGGATCAAATGTGGGTTATTGGGCTTGGAAACAAGTGCCTTTACCAGCTAGGTCATATCAATGCCCTTCCTCAAGTATTTAGATTAATTAGACTTAGCTTTTTTTTATTGGTAAATGTTCTTTTTTAGAAGCATTAATATCTGCAACTAGATCTACTGACAGGTACTGGTTTATTCTTCCTGAAGTAGTATATGGACAATAAATAAAAGACTTTATGCTTTATAATTACTGGTTCATAGGTTCT
This sequence comes from Peromyscus maniculatus bairdii, assembly GCF_049852395.1. Lineage (NCBI taxonomy): Eukaryota > Metazoa > Chordata > Mammalia > Rodentia > Cricetidae > Peromyscus > Peromyscus maniculatus. The sequence continues at coordinate 50,695,469 of NC_134862.1, read as the reverse complement.
TTTTTGTTATTATTATTTTATTTTACAACACCATTCAGTTCCATATAATAGCCACAGATTCCCCTGTTCTCTCCCTTCCTGCCCCCCTCTCCTTCCCCCCAGCCCACCCCCATTCCCACCTCCTCCAGATCAAGGTCTCCCCCGAGGACCGGGATCGACCTGATAGACTCAATCCAGGCAGGTCCAGTCCCCCACTCCCAGACCGAGCCAAGCGTCCCTGCATAAGTCCCAGGATTCAAACAGCCAACTCATGCACCGAGCCCAGGACCCGGCACCACCGCACAGCTGCCTCCCAAACAGATCAAGCCAAATGACTGTCTCACCCATTCAGAGGGCCTGATCCAGTTGGGGGCCCCTCAGCCTTTGGTTCATAGTTCATGAGCTTCCATTCATTTGGTTATTTGTCCCTGTGCTTTATCCAACCTTGGCTTCAACAATTTTCGCTCATATAAACCCTCCTCTTTCTCACTAATTAGACTCCCAGTGCTCCACCCGGGGCCCAGCCGTGGATGTCTGCATCCAGATTCCTCAGTCCTTGGATGGGGTTTATGGCACAACTATCAGGGTGTTTGGCCATCCCATCACCAGAGTAGGTCAGTTCCTGCCGTCTCTAGACCCAAAATCTGTGCATAAAGTGTGCTGCAGTTGAACATACAACATAATGAAATTCCAGCTTTGAAAGATGCATGACTGTGAACATCCTGAATATATCATTTCTAATAATGAATAACGATGGAAGGAAGCCTCTATCACACTTCTTTTCCTTTGCAATATTCCACATTTGTGGATCTCCAATGCATCAGATAATTTCTCAGATTTTTAGTTTCATGTCAACATTACCTAGAAAAAAATTACATGCCTCCTCACATGCTATATTGCAATTTCTTCACATTCTCCTTCAGAAGTCTGTTGATATTTCTTTTATTAACACAATTAAATTTAGATACCTGTCCCCTAAGAAGAAATGCATTCTGCTGTGGGATGTTCTGTATGTCCTGTGGGAGCCCATTCTCAGGTTCCTTGTGGCGTTACCCAGCAGGTCCATATAGAGGATGATTAGGACCATGGGCCTGAGTGCAGGTGTTTGAGATGGTCTGCACTTGGCTGTGCTGGGGGATGGTCTGTATGTCAAGTTGCTCTGATTGGTTAATAAATAAAACCTGATCGGCCATGGCTAGGCAGGATAAAAAGACAGAAAGGCAGAAGGAGACGCTGCAGCCGCCGCAATGACCAGAGAGGCTGCAGCCGCTGCCATGTCCAGCAACATGTGAAGATGCCAGTAAGCCACCAGCCACATGGCAAGGTACAGATGTATGGAAATGGATCAATTTAAGATAAAAGCACAGTTAGCAAGATAAGGACAGTTAGCAGGAAGCCTGCCACGGCCATGCGGTTTGAAAGCAATATAAGTGTCTGTGTTTACTTGGTTGGGTCTGAGCGGCTGTGGGACTGGCGGGTGACAGAAGTTTGTCCTGACTGTGGGCGAGGCGGAAAAATCAAGCTACAGCATTCTTCACCTTTGGGGACATCACAAGCTTGCTGAAACTTGTTAAAACACGATGTTACAAGTAAGAACAGTGTGTTAAACTTATCACTGAGTATTAAATCTCGAATTAAAAATCCTTAGTTTTGCCACTTCCTTTTTTATTTTGCATGGTCCAGATGCATTAGGACCAATATAAGCTTCTCGTCTCTCATGATGAGAAAGATTTGTCCTCGGGGATTTTCCACCTGGAATGTTATTCCCTAGTCTCTTTTCATGTCTGATTCCTTATTTTCATTTGGTCTAGTCATCTATTACCTTAGAACAAACTATGAGATATATACTGATAAGTGAGCTACAGAAATTATTAAAGTTATACAGCAAATTACATAGGCAAGCACAAACTTTCAAAATGACATTTAAATTATATGCATTTGGATATACTCATTGGCTATAATTATCTTTTCTGGTAAAAGAATGCAGCCATCCCTATATTTATCAGCTTTTCTTGGGTTGAGATTAGAATAACCTAATACTCAGCTACAAATAGTTGGCTTCATAGGTCATTTTAGCAATATTTTAGTTCTATAGAGTTTTCCTCTACTGTCTGGCATAATCTTAAACATATGATGCTTTAACTACTATGTGTCAAAAAATTTGATGATGAAATATGAAATATTTTTATTATTGTGTTGAAAAAAATGATTACCAGCAAAGTCCACGGGCACAAAAGAAATTAAATATTTATGGATCCAATTTTTGTAACATGTCTATATTGTCATCCTTCTTTGAATTTATATCATATCTGCTCATATTTGGTTTCATTTAAAGCAAGATTTGATTGATAGCATATAATGATTTCAGCTCTCAATAAAATAAGAAATATAATACAGCTGTGCATTATTATCTCAGATGCCAAGAATAAGAAATGTTTTTGGACTTGAGAATTTTTTCTAATTTTAAAATATTTTCATATACATAATGAAGTGTCCTGGAAATGCAGCCAAGACTAACCATAAAATTAATTTATATGGCACAAACATCTATCACACAAATCAAAGCTAATAATATACAAAATTTTAAATATTTTTTACGTCAAATTATTCATGATGCAGTATTTCCCACTGGGCTTAATATCAATGTTCAAATCATTCTGTAGATTTCAAATTTCCTAATGAGGGATATTGAAACTGTAACTTATGAAAATATATATGCAATAACAATATTATTAGTCAGATTCTCTAGAGTAACAGAACTTTTAGAACAAATTTCTCTCTTTTTAGAGAGAAAGGAAATTTGTTAGAATGACATACAGGCTTCAGTCTGGCTAATCCAACAACGGCTAACTGTGAACAGAAATTCCAAGACTTCAATAGTTTCCTAGTTCATGAGTTTAGATGGATGTCTCAGCTGGTGTTCAATATATGCTGGGATCCAAAGTAGTAGTCTCTATGCCAGTGAAGAAATGGACTTGCTAGCAAGGTGTACCCAAGCAGGCAAATAGCAAAAGCTTCCTTCTTCTATGTCCTTAGACTTCTGGTCGACAATGTGAGCCAGATTAGGTTATTAAAGGTTGGTCTTTTCCCTGCTCAATGGATCTTGATTAAAAGAGTATCTTCAAACTACCTCAAATATCAGGATTAGAAGTGGATCTTCCTACTTGAAACTAAGCAAATTCCTTTGCAATCATGCCCTCCATTTTTGAATTTTAGTTCCAGTTGTAGTAAAGTTAACGAGTATAGCCATAACACAATAGTTCTCTGATAACTATAAATCTTATATAGAACTACACATTGCCACTTTGCTTATTAAATATACATGAAAAATGACACTTCCTAAAAATCAGATGATTATAAAAGGGAATATCATTGCTCTGAATTTATAAGAATGTTTTTATATGAGAGAATTCAAAGTATTTAAGTAATTTGTATAACAAAATTGCAATAAGCTCTTATTTTCAAGTTTTAGAAATACTACTTTTAAGCAAAACTAAAAATATTTTGAAAGATGATTTTAACTCCCCACCTTTGCTTAAAAAAATCTCTCTAATTAAAAAATCAGTGTAGCAAAAAGTAAATGCTTATGGGTCAGACTATATTTCATCTTCAGAATTATTTTGAAAAGTAACAGCAACCCAGGCAAAAAGTAAATGCTAGGAAGTTATTAAAAAATAAAGAGAAATAATGATGCATTGTATAAGAGTGAAAAGTTAGGAAAATTATCAATAGTCCTACCCAACTGTAAAATGCATGAACCACAAAAATGACAGCCCAATGAGACAGATGCCAAAGATGAAATGGTGGCACTTTTTTTCTTGTGGAAACCAACATCTGTCTAATTGGACTTAAGGCCCAATCAGTATCCTTATATACACAGATAAGCATAGTTCCAACCTCTCATTAAAGAATCTTCTTTTGTAGTAGACAGAGATGACTACAGAGATTCATCACTGGACAAAATACAGAGAATAAGTTACCAGGGTGGTGTTGCCATAATTTAACAAGTTTGTTACCAAATAAAACTATAATATCAACAGCAGCTGACATGTCAGAAATTTTATAATACTGCACCCTTTTATGAAAAGCTACAGGCTCCCAAAAGGATCAGATTCCTCTAGGAATAATCTCCTTGATATATTATACAATCTCAAGTTGTCAAACTTAAACATGTACATATGACAATAATAAATGTACTCAGTAGGTTTTACATCACACACACACACACACACACACACACACACACACACACACACACACACCAAGAATAGTGAATTTTAAAAGGACAATATGGGGTGTAGAAAGAGTTGAAATGGGAAAGAGAGGGGTAAAAATGATATAAATACATTACTCATGTATGAACGTCTGAAACAAAGATATTTAAGTTAAAAGGCGTTATCTTTCTCATCTCTAGTCTGCAGATTACACAGTAAACTGGGGGCTTGGGAGCAAAGGCTTTCAATCATTCAGCCTTAGTTTTGTCCCTCTCTTCAGGTCATCATCGCTGTCTCTGAATTTTTTTGGTTTTGTGTCACTCTCCTAATATCTTTTGCATTTCCCCTTTTTAATTTTTTTCCTTGTGAAGAATTATTCACATGCTCTTAAGGCTGATGAGTCTGACATGCCTCCCAAGGTGTTATTAGGTTAAAAGTTAATGAAGAATGAGCCATCAGTCCATTAATCACATACATGCACTAAGCTAAGCATGTACAAATTGCCCATGTACATGGTCCATTGGTTTTTACAATATGAAATACAAATGTGGGATCATAATATACTCTATAAAGTTACTCCTATCTATTGGTTGTCTTATTTTTTATCACTTTCTGCTGTTAGTAGTAACCTTTGTATCTATAAGATATATATTGGACAAAAGATGGCTTTATGCCATCATAAGTACAGATGATAGTTAGCATAGCTTCATACTATTAAGGGATCTTTCTAGCATGAAGCCATGCACACTGAAACATTTCCAAGCACTCATCATTCTTTCTGTTTCATCAACATAAGCTGTTGCCTCAAACCCAAACCATTAGGACTTCAGTGTCCTGAAGGACTTTATCTTTAATGTATAAGTCAAAATAAACCTTTTCTGCTTTATGTTGCTCTCACCGAGTATTTTATGTCAGTAACAAGAAAAATAACTAAGACAAAAAATTGATATTGATTAGTGAGGCCATTGCTGTAATAAATCTGACTATATAATTCTGAAGCCCTTAAAACTGGTTCATAAGAGGATGTGGAGGGTTTAAAAGTTTGTATAAAGCGTTACATGATGAAAGTGGAGATCCCTGGGCCATAAAGAGAACAAATTCTGAGAGAAAATGTGGAAAGTTGATCCCTGGCTCATGAAGTTTTAGAGAGAACAAGGATTCTATCAAGAACTGGGGTAGGGACCATTCATATATTTTCACTATGTGTCTTCTTAATTGTAGCTGTGTCCTGAGAACTTCAGTGAAGTTGAAATTAAAGATAACGGCAATTTTGAGACAGAATATTTGGGCTATAATTAAGTAAGCAGGTGGAATCATTGAGGACATGACCCCAATGAAGAGAAACCTACCACACTGCACTGTGACAATGGGGAAGCTGTCCTAGGGATGAAAGCCCCACCAATCAGAAGCTCCATTCTGAGCAGGAGAACATGGCAACATAGTCACATAGTCCACTTTGCTCCTGCCCTGAGAAAGACTATTGTGAGAAAGTTTGAAGGAGAAGCCAAAGCTACTATGGAGACACAAGGATATTGAAAATACCTGGACTATGGATCATCCATGAAGGAAAGCTCCTGGCATGGAATGGAGTTGGCATACCAGAGAAACTATATGTGGTACAGGTAAGAAAGCTGGAAGATAGGACCAGCCAGTTTCATTATGACTCCTAGGGATTAGAGAAAGATCTGTAATATTTCTTGTTTTCTGAGCTGGATATTGGTCTTACTTTGGTCTGATCATTCCTTGATATAACACCAATTCTCTCATTTTGATGTAAGAATGTTTACTCTAGGCAGTCATTTATTGAAAATGTGTATCTTTGTTTATTTTTTATAGGAGCTTAAAGTTATGAGATTTCCCCTGAGTCTCAGTCTCATATGAGAGGCATACTTCAGAATTTTAAGCTTTTGGAATTTTAAGGACTATGGGGACTTTTGACTGTATTTTAGATTATGAGATAATCATCAAAGAGTGAGGACAAGAATTAATAGACTATGATTTAAATTGGTGTTTTTGCTTGTCAAGGTGAAAAAAACCTTAGAATTGTGATGGTTAATCTCAGTTTTCAGCTTCATAAAATCTAGAATTCACTGAGTGACAGGTCCCCATTCATGACTATTGGGAGACTTTGCTTTTGGTTTTGTTTTTCTTTTATTTAAAACAGATTTTTGCCTCACATAGTGTATCCTGATTATAATTTCCCCGTCCTCTCCATCTTCAAGCTCCTCCCCACCTCCCTTCCCATCCAGATCCACCACCTTTCTGTCTCCCATTAGAAAATAAGCTTCTAAGGAAATAATATTAAAATAAATTAAGATAAGATACAACAAAAACTTACATATTAGAATTGGATGAAACAAACAAACAGAAGAAAAGGAGCCCAAGAGAAGGAACAAGAAACAGAGAGCCACTGGTTCACATACGAAGGAATCTCATAAAAACATTACTCAACACTAACTTACTCTTCAAAGAACTATGGTATTTGATATATATTTCAATTAACACACATTGACTGTACACATTAAAGGGCATGCATATATTATAATAAATTGATGTGAGAGTATAAACCCCATTGTCTGAACATTTATATCTTCTTAAATAATTTTAATCAAAATAAAATAGAATGATTTTTTTAAAAAAAAATATACTATCACATTGAAATTGGAAAATTAAAACCAACATAAGGAAAGAGCTTAAGAGAAGGCACAAGAATCAAAGAGCCCCTAATTCACATACTTAGGAGTCCCATAAAAATATGAAATTGAAAGCTGCAATATATACACAGGTAACCAGGTGCAGACCCATGTAGACCCTGTGTTTGCTGCTTTAGCCCCTGTGAGTTCATACGCACCTTGCTTAGTTGATTCAGAAGGCCTTGTTCTCCAACCCCTCTGACTCTTAGATGCTTCTGCCTTCTCTTCCACAGGGTTGTTTGAGCTCTGAGGAGAGGGTTTTGGTGGAAATATTCCATTTAGGACTAAGTGTTCTAAGTTCTCTCATTTTCTGCATGTCTGGCTATGAGTCTTTATATTTATTCTCATCTGTTGTAGGAGGGATGTTTCTGGAGAACTACTAAGCAAGAAACTGACCTATAAGTATAGCAGAATGTCATCCAGAGTCATTTGTTGCTGTGTTTTTTGTTTGTTTATTTAGAACAATATTGTTGGTTTTACACTAGGTCCCTGAGCTACCTAATCTTAGATGCTTGATCACTAAGGCAACATTGGGTAGGGGTTCCATCTCATGGAGTTGACCTTAAGTCAAATCAGACACTGGTTGATTATTCCAACAAACTTTGTTTCACTGTTGTATTAGCATATCTTGCAGGCAGGACACCATTGTAAATAAAGGGGCTTTATGGCTGGCATGGTGTTTATGTTTCTTTTATAGTGTGCATAGTATCTTCCTGTACCATAAATGCTAACAGGTAGGTGAGTGCTCTGTGTAGATACCATCTCAACATTTTCACATTTAATGATTTGGGTAGGTGTTGTCTTCAGTCATGGGACCTTTCCTTCAGTGTGTGTAGAGAAACCTATAGACTTAGCAATAGCCTAAGTTATTTTGGAGATTTCTATGTGACCTTTTTGGCCAACAACTCATTAGATGTAATCCAATCCTAATTGTACTGTTGTACTGGAAGCTTTATTTGGTGACAAGGCATGGCCAGTCAGTGATCTGTCTTTTCCATTATTTGACAATTTCAGTTAGTTTTCCTCCATATATATGTGTGTGTGTGTGTGTGTGTGTGTGTGTGTGTGTGTGTGTGTGTATCTTCTATTGTATTATGTTTCTATACTACCACTACAATGCACCTTAATTTTAGCTGTCTCTCCTGGCATTATCTTCCTTGTCCTCCACTTTTCTCCCACTCCCCATTTGATACTAAAGTTGTAGCACCCCCATCCATTCATAAATATCCTATTTCCATTTTCTGCCAAGAGCTACCTATGTCCCCATTTCCTTTAATCTATTTCTAATACCTGTGGTTCTATATATTATAGCTTGGTTATCATTAACTTAATATCTAATATCCTAATATAAGTGAATGCATACCATATTTCTCTTTCTGGATCTAGAGTACCTTTCTCAGGATGATTCTTTTCTAGTTCCACCAATTTACCTCCAAATGTTATTATTTCATTTTTAAACCTGAGATAAACTTCATCGTGAAAATGTACCATATTTTCTTTATCCATTCATCTGTTTACAGACACCTAGGCTATTTCCAATTTCTGGATATTATGAATACAGTAGCAATAAACATGGTTGAGCAAATGTCTTTATAGTATGATGAAGCATTCTTTGAATATATGCCCAGGAGTGGTATATCTAGATCTTGAGGTCTATGGAATCTCATCTCCTTAAGGAAGGACCATAGTGATTTTCACAGTGAGAGTAGATATTTGCATCCCCATCCAGCAATGGATGAATGTTCCCCTACTCTACATCCTAGCTAGCATGAACTGTCACTTAGTTTATTGATCTTAGCCATTCTGACTGTTGTGAAAAGAAATTTCAAGGTGGTTTAGATTTTCATTTTTATGATGGATAATGAAATTCAACATTTCTTTAAGTGTTTCTCAGTCAAATGAGAATCTTCTTTTGAGAGTTCTGAACATAACATCATTAGCACAGAATGACTTTTGCTGTGTCAATTAGTTCAAGGCTATTCTCCAGTTTCTCTTCTATCAAGTCCAGCACTATTTGCTGAAGATGCTGTCTTTTTTTTTAGTGTGTATTTCTGGCTTCTTTATCAACAATCATATATCAACAGGTGTGTAGACTGGGTCCTCAACTTTATTCCACGAATTAATGTGTAAGTTTTTGTGTCAATACCTTATTGTTTTTATTACTATATTGTTTTTATTACTATAGCTCTATAATACAACTTAAAATTCAGGCTAGTGGGATGATGAGACTGTCTGTAGTTCTTCATTATTTAGGATTGTTTTAGCGTTTAAAATCACTATGGTCCTTCCTTAAGGAGATGGGATTCCATAGACCTCAAGACCTGTTTTGTTTTTGTTTGTTTTGTTGTGTTGTGTTGTGTGTATGTGTGCATTTTTCCATATGAAGCTGAAAATTTTCCTTTCAAGATCTGTGAAGAACAGTGTAATAATTTTGATGGGGATTTAACTGAATGTGTAGATTGCTTTTGATAGGTGGCCATTTTTGATAAATGGCATGGGAGATCTTTCCATCTTCTGATATCTTCTTCAATTTGTTTCACGGTCCTGAAGTTTTTGTCCTATAAGTCTTTACTTGCTTGGTTAGAGTTACCCTCAGGATATTTTATATTATTTGAAGCTATTGTGAAAGGTATTTTTCCATGATTTCTTTCTCAGTCTGTCTTTTGGATAAATATGGAATACTGACTTTTTCGAGGTAATCTTGTATCCATCTAATTTGCTCAAAGTGTTTCTCCACTATAAGAGTTCCCCAGTGGAATTTTTTGGGTTACTTACTTTTACTATCATATTATCTGCAAATAAAGATACTTTGAGTTCTTCCTTTCCAATTTGTCTACACTCAATAAGCTTTATTTATTTATTTTATTGCTATAGCTAAGATTTCATGTACTATATTGAATAGATATGGAGAGAGTTCCTGATTTTAGTGGAATTGTTTTGAGTTTCTCTCCATTTAATTTTTTGTTGGCTATAGGTTTACTATATTATGCTAAAGTGTGTCCCTTATATATCTCATCTCTCCAGGGCATTTATCATAAAGGGGCATTGGATTTTTTTCAAAAGCCTTTCTTCATCTAGTGAGATGATCATGTGTTTTTTTTTTCCTTTCATGTTTTTTGTTTGTTTGTTTGTTTTTTGTTTTCTTATGTGAAGGATTACTTTATTTATTCTACCTAAGTTGAGCCATTCCCAAATCTTTGGATGAAGCCTACTTGATTATGGTGGATGATCTTTTTGACATGTTCTTAGATTCAGGTTGCAAGTATCCTATTGAATATTTATTCATCTATGATCATACAGGAAGTTGGTCTATAATTCTCTTGTTTGGTTAGATCTTTATGTGGTTTTGGTATCAGTATAACTATAGTCTCATGAAATGAATTGAGAAATGTTCCTTCTGTTTCTTTTATGTGCAATAATTTGAAGAATATTGGTATTAACTCATCTTTGGAAGTCTGAGATAATTTATAACTAAAACTATTTGATCTTGAGGTTCTTTTGTGGGGTATCATGACAAATGGAAAACTTTTATTGACTGCTTATATTTCACTAGCCTTTATAGGCCTGTTTAAATTGCTTATCTGATCTTGGGTTGAGGTGGAATGACTCAAACTCTTTGGGTCCTTGCCTGAGATTCTGGGTTGTATATATGGGAGTAAGCTGAGCACAAGCATTTAACATCCTATTTCCTGACTTCAAATTCAATGGAGATATCTTTTCCAAGCTCCTCAGACCAATATTACTCCAGCATAATGAACTGCAATCTTAAACTCTAAGGAAAAAAAGCCCTTTCAGCCTTAAGTTGTCAAGATATTTTATCTCAATAACAGAAAATACAGCTAAGACCTTTAACAAGAGTTAGTCATGGTAACAAAGCTTCTAAGAACCTTGGGCAATAAACTGTGTTACATAAGAAAGAAATAAGAAGAAGATAAAATGCATAGATAGCCAACAAGCTTTATGTGTTGGCTCTGTAAATGTAACTTTGGATAGGAAAAAAAAAGAGTATATTCCTTCTAAAACTAGAGGAAATATCAAGCAGCTACTTTCCCCGGAGCACCAAGTGGAAGAAAGAAAAAAGACAGATGCCCTGTATAAGAGGTTATGCTGTGGGATAATGCTTTTGTAGACTGATTTAATAAAATGGTGACTGGCTATTATCCAGGCAGGAAGTATAGGGAGGGCAAGCAACTAGGAGAATTCTGGGAAGAGGAAGGCTGAGTCAGGAGTCACCAGCCAGACACAGAGGAGGCAAGATGACAAGGCAGAACTGAGAAAAGGTACCAAGCCACATGGCTAAACATAAATAAGAATTATGGGTTAATTTAAGTGTAAGAGCTGCTCAGTAATAAGTCTGAGCTAATAGCCAAGCAGTTATAATTAATATAAGCCTCTGTGTGTTTACTTGGGGCCAAGCGCCTGAGGGAGGCAGGAGGGAGAGATTCATTCCAACCGCAGGGCCTGCAGGACCAGAGAAACTTCCAGCTACATGGTTGGACAGGAAATATATTGTTGGGCCCAATAGTGTAAGGCTTGACTGGGAGCATTAGAATATTCATTAAAAATAAGCATAACATACAGAGGCCACGAAGATGGCTCAGTAGATCAAAATGATGCTGCCTCACAGCCTGTCTTCCTGGGTTTTAATCTGGAACCCACATAAAGATAGAAGGAGAGAATTAAATCCACTCAGTTGTTCCCTGGTCTCTATGTGTTATTTGCCATATGTTCACACACACACACACACACACACACACACACACACACGAAAATAATTAAACATAAAGTCAGTTGTATTTGAGGATATATGGGTGGAACTATTAAGTGTTTTTTCCTACACACTTTTGTGTATAAATTTGCAGAATAAATAAGTAGCATTAATTTAGAGTATAATCTTAAATACAAACAAGGTAGAAAATTTTAATCTCTTAGTCATACCTCCTCCTTTAAATGAAAGCCAACACTCAGAAGGTAAAGTTTGAGAGGTCAATTCAAGGTAATATTTTCCTGATCCTTGAAAAAAAAAGGAAACCCTTTAGTTGTAATACAGTATAATAATTTACAGATTCATTTAACTACAATTTTTCCCAGAAACCAATCTGTGGACTGGCCAAATTGTACTACAATAATATCCCATGCTTTTCTTTTTCACGGAACTGTAAGCGCAGTCAGACCAATTTGCTAGACTGTGCCCAAAGCGCTTGTTGCCAGGGATGGAGGCTAAGCCACCCATTCTAACAGCCAGACCTCTGAAATAAACCAGACAGAATAGAAAGTGACCTGAAAGCCAGCAGCTACACAGGCCATAACCCAGGAGGGAAAACACAAACAAAACAATGCAGAACAGAAAGTACTTTAAAATCAGAGGTCAAACAAGCCTCAACCTAAGTCACAAAACAAGAAAGTGCAGTGATTCAATTTGTTAAGTGAAAGTGATGGAGATTTCAGGTGAACCAGGGAAGGGAGGGTCCAGTGGGAAAACCACCTACTTGAGAGTTTTCCTGCCCCAACTTTAGGAGTCCCGTTCTCTATAGCCTTGAGATTTTTTTTTAAAACAAACCAAAGCCTTTATGGAGAGTTCCAAAGGCACCCTGGCACATCCAGAGGTGCATGTAACTGGAATAGTCAGGCATGTGACTATTACCAGAAAAAAAACTAGAACAGAGACAGGAATTGAATCTTTGTTTGTTTGTTTGTTTTGCTTTTGTTTTTTCAAGACAGGGTTTCTCTGTGTAGCTTTGCTCCTTCCCTGGAACTCACTTGGTAGCCCAGACTGGCCTCAAACTCACAGAGATCCGCCTGGCTCTGCCTCCCGAGTGCTGGGATTAAAGGTGTGCACCAGCACCCCCGGGCAGGTATTGAATCTTTAAGGTACACCTTTAAGGTACACTTTCTTCTGAAATTCAACTATCTGAAGTTAGCAGATTGACATCTCTAAAGGAATCTGCTGTCCCTATCTTCTCCAGTTATTACATAATTCAAGAAGGCCCGAAGGACTGGAAGACAACAGGCAGTAAATCATTTTGGACCTCAGATTTTTTTCTGTTTGGTCAGGTCACTCTTGCCTTGGGGATCTATAGTATTGCTTTCTCATGTGCTCTTGCACTTTTCTGTCATCAGCTCTTACTGTGAAGTGGATTTTTCATACTACCAAGACCACTGAGCCTCATGTCCCTCAGGATGTACCACATGGGCTAAAGTTTAAGTCAGAATTAATGTACAATAAATCAAAATTATCAAAGCACATATGCTAAGCTTTTTATACTATTTACGTAGAAACTCATTTTTATAATACAGCACAGAAGCATACTTCTTATAATGTAGAGTACAGAAGCACCTACATATTTTTCCATCAGAAGCAAACTGCTTTTTGCTGTGATGCACTCTTCCATTGAACTTTAAAAAAATGAGTACTCACAGCTTCATTCTCTAGTAGTGAGCATTTTACATTTGCATTTGTCATGTTAATGGAATCAATGCAGCAACATGAGTATTTTTATATCACATTAAATTTTATTATCTTAGTGAGAAGAATCATATAGTCAGCACATCTGTTGAAATCCTGACGCTGTGCATATTATTGATTTTAAGCTGTAGCATTTATTTTTCTCCTTTATCTGAACTAAACACAGGTGTACGCAGCTCTATATTTATTTTGCACACCTTTCTCCTATCACTTTTGAAATGCTGTCCAAACTCAAAACATAATTATATTCTAAAATACATTATCAAAGTTTGATTTTCTTACTTCTTCATGTGATTTTAATTCAAAAAGACTTTTACTATAATAGGATTCTATTCTTAAGAACAGTATACTTCAGTAGCTGTGAATAACATTAAATATTTCAAAATAGCATTATAAACATATGTAATATTTATGGGAAATGGAATATTTTTGAAAGCCTAATTATGGAGGAAGCTTTGTTCCTCTTATAATTTTCTTCACTTGTTTTGCTTTGAGTGAAACAAAGAAGCTTTTGATCATGTCCCTTTTGTCATGTTGTGGAAGCCTTTGCAGAGAGGGGAGCCGAGCGTGCTTGTGAACTCATGTATAGAGAAACTGGTATGCGAATTGAAATAGTACTCCACCGGTTCCCCTTTTATTTTTCTGGCCTGTGTTCCCGAATTCAGTGATACGCAATTATAGTAACTGCCAAAATGAACACTAACTCAATAGCCAAAGGAAGAAAGGAAGTAAACAGCCCTGCTATTCTTGTTTCCGAAAAGTAATTACATGGCTGCATCAGGAAAATCGGAATCATTGTGTAGAGAATACCGAGGGAAAGCTAAGGGGCCCGGAGGCACACCCCCAGGCTGACAGACAGGCTGTTGGGTCTGTTAGGTATAAAACAGGTCAACAGGAGACCATTCAACATAATGTGTCTGTGAATATAAACAGAATTGCTTTTTTTTTTTAACCCTGCTATGGGTGGGCTTTCTTAGAAGGCCAATTTGAATCTGCCATGGAGATGTAGTGTTTTTTGTTTTTGCTTTTTTAAATAAAAATGTTTCTGCACTTTCATTATCACCATAAACATGGGGCCGGATTATCGAAAGTATCCACAGAAAATTAGTTTTTTCCCTGATGTTGGAAATCTGTGTCACTCTCCAAAGCGCCCTCGAGTCTCTAAAGAGAGATAAATCACTGATGGACTCACAGGGAAGGATTTGCTCCTGCTTATCAGAGCATGAGAGAAGAAAGGACCAACATTCTATGGGGCCATGCTCAAAGTCACCGACAATTGCTTCTCTTTGCCTCTCTGTCAAGGAGGACAGACTTTAACAGAGCTTTCTCTGTTGATATCATAGAATATTGAAAGGAACTTACAATGATAATACACTGAAAAATTCAAAAAAAATATCAATTGTAAATACTTTCTGTGTGTGTGTGTGCATGTGTGTGCGTGTGCTTGTGCATATGTGTGTGTGTGTGTGTGTGTGTGTGTGTGTTGTGTAAACTATACATCCAAAGAGCACCTTAAAAGCATTTTTTTTTTGGTTGGGAATTGAAATTTTTTGATGAAAGGTATATTGATATTGGTTTGTGTCCTAATCTTGAGAATTCCACATGCTTTGAAACAGTGTTCATTTTTTTTTAATTGCTTTTTTTTTTCAAGCTATGCATTGCTCTAGGGCACTCAATTTTGCATGCAGCTTTTGACTCTATTTTTAGGCAGAAAAATGCCTGCAACCTCTGGGTGGACCTAGACTCTTTATCATTTTGTAGACATACAACCCTTCCCACACAGACATATAGGTGACTTATCCATAGGAATAGAAAGCGACCCATATATGTATATACTTATTGGGTGCACCAAGGATAAGGACTTCCTGGTTGATCTGGGAGCTTTGGATCACATACTGCTGAAACAGCCTTCTTGACTGCCCCCACAACTGCCTTCACACAACCAACTAACTGGTCTGGGCCTGAACTGGACCACCATTGACTACTTCTGACCCATTTTCTGCCCTGGACCAAGTTCCATCTTTCACACAGCAGCTGTCCGCCACTACTTCACTCTCAAGCCTGTCTCCAGTGGCTACAGCAGTAGCTGGCACTAATCTTTTTCTTTTTTTTTTTTGAAATTTTATCAACACAGACGCTCAGCCCACTTCTGAAACTTGTTGAACTGTACTTCTGCACCTCTTATACTCATATTAATTCTGTAACCCATACATGTGCTTATAAATATTTAGGTAAATTGTTGTATGCTGTGTAATGTGAGAATGAATATTAATAATTACTATTAGACTAAAAAAATATTGCATTTGCCTTGGCCAGGCAACCAAGGTAATTGTAATTTATTCAAATTGCTGTCTTGAAATTATTAAACCTTGTAAGCATATTGTCATTCAGTAAGTTTTCACCGTGTTGAAAGAGAAAAATGTGTTTGCCTTTGTTCCTGGCATAATGTGAGAGTGACGGGCTTGTCCATAAGGTAGGGTTGCGGTTGGCTGGTGTGAAGGTGGATCAAGAAAGTATAAGTCCTATTTGTTTTATTGGTATAATAGACTTAGATACAAAGACACAGAATTTCCTTAGAAGTCTAAGGTCCTACAGACAACCATTGCCTCCATAAGCCTAGTGCTTGGTTAAAGTACACAGGCCCTTACAACATGAGAGCCACTGACTAACAACAGTGTTTCTATGTGAGTTGACCCCCTTGATCAATTTTAATACATAAATATAATGTTATTTTGAAATGTTATGCTTGTAGTGGGTAGCCATTCCAACCTTGATCTGGAAGTTCCAACCCCCATTGAGGCTTCAGTAACTGTCATGCCTACAAGGCAAGGCCAAGAGAGGACCCTGAAGACCCAAGATCTGGATGTGCCAGCTCTCTTAGTTCCTGGACGCTGGACACTGCTGGAGGTAGACTGAGCAGAGTTCTCCAGAGAACACCACTGGACTGCTCTACATCTTCCCCAGACCCTGTAACCTACCTATCCCTTCATTTGTAAGTTACGCCACTAAATAAACCTCCCTTTTAACTATGTGGATTGGCCTTTAATAATTTCACCAATATATGTTTATATATATATATATATATATATATATATATATAATTTCCAACTCCCTTTTTGGTATACCTAGTAGCTTTATGTTTTTGTTCTAAGTGGCCATCAGACATGGCCCTTGTAATACTCTTCTGAGGCTTTAACTTTTAGTTTAGATTCATAATTTTCAAGGCTTTTGTTGCTGTCTTACTTAACCCAGCATACCCTTCTTACTCACACTCTTCTCCTAGAAATATTAAAATGTATATTTGTAGCCCAATTCTCTACTCTTCAAGAATACTTTGCATTTCCCTTCTTCTGAGGTTTAATATATAAATGTAGTGAAAAAAAACTTTAGCTTTGTAATGAGGGGATGGACACAGTATATCAGGAGAAGGAAGCCTAGAATCAGGGGAACTATAATTGTCATTAAAGTGGTTATTACATTTTGTGTTAAAAATAGAAAGTTCATTAAAAATAGAGACATACAAATCAATTATTGTTATAAGTATAACTCAGATAAGAATTTGCTAAAATTTTCTAGGTTTTGCCCAAGTATCTTTCAGGTGAAAGTCTTCAATGACCCTTTGATTTTCAACATTGTAAAAAATATATATATGTAGTAACTGTATTTTAGCAATGGGATCTTCTGACTTTCATCCAGTTCTAACAAAGTAAGGAGCATTTGATGTCTACTTGAATAAAATGAAATGAATGCAGACATTGAAATACACTAACAAATTAAAGGAAGAAAGCCTTTAGATATACATGAAGGATGAAGACAAAGTTCAGTGATCTCCCTGCCGATATGCCCTACTATCTTTTAAGGATACTATGATTTTAAAGATGTGATTCCTGCAAACATAGACAAATCAAGGTGACACTACTAGTCTATGTATATTTATCACATGAGCTAATGATACAAAGTAATCACAAAGGGATTGATTAGATGTGAGTCTTGTTTTCTAATTTGTTTTAAATAACTTTCATTTGAAATGCCTCCAGTAAGCCTATTTTTCTTAATTTTTAAAATTTTGTTGTTACAAAAATATTTGTTTGCTCAGTCATTTACTGTTTTGATGCAGGATCTCATTATATATAGCCATAGCTGGCCTGCAACTCTATGTAGTCCAGCTTGGTCTCAAACATGAAACCTTCCTGACTCAGCCTCCTTAATGTTGAGCTAATGGGCATTTGTTCCCATACTAAGCTATTTTACGATATTATTGTCTCATATCTTCTGCCCCTGCTTCTCTCTCAGCTCAATAGGAGTTAAAACAAATTCCATATTAAGAACATCGTTTAAACTCTTACATAATGATATACTAGGAATTTCTAGTGACAGCTTGCATAGGCTAATTGTTACAATTGCAGGAATTATGAATGACAGTACACCAATAGCTTGAAGTTAGCTAGGTAGAAATATTTACCTATAAACTTCTGCAAATTCCAGAAGTGAGAGATTTATTTTTGGTTCTAGAAAGTCAGTTGAAATTTACCTATGTATTACTGTTCTCATTTGCACATTACCCAACATTTTATAACATTTTATTTAATATTTAAACATTCATATAATGTATGTGAGTCTAATTCATCACTGGAATCTCAATTTCATACCCCTACTCTCCCCTTCCAATTTCATATGGGTTCTCTTGCTCTCTCTCTTTTAATTTAATAGTAATTGAATCCAGTTAGTGTTGTTTGCTTGTAGAAGATTGTAGAACCACTTAGTGGAGCATGGGTAGCCTCTCAGGGTTACATACTTTTCTAAATATCTTTTTCTTTCTGTGTCTATACATTAAGAATTTTGAATAGACTGTGTACTTCTCAATTTAGTATTTGTTTTCTTTGCTTTTTTAAACAAAACCAAGTGATAGTGTGTGGGGGCCCACAGAGGCTCCCTAGTAAGACCTTACTCCATGTTAGAAAGTTTGAGATTGCTTTACCCAGCAGGACTGCATAATGATGGGATGATTTGGCCATGGGTGTGGTTACCAGGTGTTTTTAAGGGTCTATACTTATTGATACTTTAACCTCGATCTTCAGAGGAGAAGGTCTTTTGCTCCTCCCCTTGCTGATGTATAAAAAGTTCATCCTGATTAAACTTGGGGCAGCTGGTCATTGATTGACCCAGAGCCCTCCTGAAGCTATCCTGTGTCTCTGTCTCTTCATCTAGGCATATATTTTTATCTAATACTTGTTCATTCTTCACTCCTTCCCCCAACAACCCTTGGAAAGGTTGGAGCTGGCCACCAACATATGACACCCAAACATGGAACTTGGGTACAGAGGATATATTGAAGGTACACTGCAAGTTGTGTGAGCATGCTCAGTGATTTCTTTAAGACAGTAAAATGTAAATATAAAGCAGAGTAATGGTAAACAGATGCTTAATGATATTTTAAAAATAGCCAGAGGAGCTAAATTTAGGCTGCAGCAAGTATATCTATCTATCTACCTATCATCTATCTATCATTTATCTATCTACTAAATTAGGTCTAAAGTTGTATATAAGTAAGTCATAAAAGTTTTGGTGAAGTATAACATTCTGTTCATGGGAGCACACATATTAAATATTTTGCTGGTTTTGTTTGAAAGAACCTGTTCTGTCCGCTCCAAGTCTTTCCATTTAATAGTAAAGATTTCATTCTTCCTTCAATACAGTATAATCAGATTTCTTCACACACTACCCAAAAGAAAATACCTCCTCAGAATTATCTACTGATTGATGGCCAGTGATAATTTTACTGTCAACAGAAATTTGCATAGAAAATCCACTCTATTTTTCACTGGACTAAACGAACTTGTACTTTCTACAGTGAGCCTTTTTCTCTTTGACTGCTGTTTTGGATCTTTCTGCCCATCTCCCTCAAACTGACAGAATCTAAGGTTAAGTACTTTTTATATTATTAACTGTCTTTGTGCCATAAAGTGAAAACAAAGGGTTCATTGAGTTTTATCTTTCAAAAGGACTCACTGTTCAATGTAGTCCAAAATGACCCAATGTCTACTTTATGACTGATGTTATATATGGAAAATAAAGCTCAAATGTAGCATATAAGTTCTAAGCCAATCTTAATCAAAGGAGTAGCAAATGTTATTTTAGTGGTGGTATTGCCATTTTAGAATCTTTTTAAAAAAATTATATCCTGGTCATAGTTTCTTTTCCCTCCTCTCTTCTCACTCCCTTCTCCTAGCCCCCATTCCAACCCCTAATCCACTCCTCCCATTTCTTTTTAGGAAAGGTCTCCCATGAATATCAACAAAACATGTCCTATCAAGTTGCGGTAGGAATAAGCACCTTCCCATGGATTAAGGCTATACAAGGTGACCCAGTATGGGGAGTAGGGTTTCAAAAGCCAGTAAAGACTCAGAGACAGCCCTTGCTTCCACTGTTTGATACAGAGTCTCATGTAGATCAGTCTTCCTCAAGTTTACTATAAAGCTAAAGATGACGCTTAAGTCATGATTCTCTACCTCCACATCTCAGGAACTAGGGTTACAGGCATGTACAGCCATGCTCCACTTGCTTTTGTTTGATACATGCAGTCATTAATCAAGTCAGCTATTTTCTCAGTATCTTGTAACATCTCTCTGGGCCTTTATGTGATCTGGACCTCGGCTTTGCCTTCTTGATCATTATTCACAAGTCAGTAATATTCATCTCCTGACTTCTACACATATCTCTAGACTATTAGTAATAGTAAAATTTCCAACCATGGAGTTCCCTGGTGTCCTCATGACTCACTGTTTAGATCTGAAAGCATCTGCTCAGTTATCACCTTCTTCTATTCAAATCTGGTCCTTCTCTTCAAATCATATAGTGGCCTCTTTCACCATACCTCTACACTCATGACACAGGCTTTTTCTCAGATGTTTATCTTCTTTAAACCCCTTAAACTCTTGTCTGAAGGCCTTAGAGCATCCTTGAGAACTTAGTGAGTTGCTGTGAGGCTCACTTATTGAAATTTAAATATGATTATATTATTCTCCTTTTACACTGGGTATTTTTTTTTACTAATGAAGCAAAGACACAGTGAATAAAACACTACTGGAGGCTCCATCATATGTCAAGATATTGTACCATAGACTTTATTTTTACGGTAATGATTCCTCCACCATTATGAATTTGCAGTGAGGTTGGGGGGAAATGTATGGGTGTGTAGGTGCATATGTACAGTTTTCATATAAAGGACATTAACAGGCATTTGGTGTGTCATTCAGTTTTCACTCAACTCATTTTTAGACAGGTTATGCCACTGAACCTTGAGACCACTGCTTGGGTGAGGCTACTGACTAGCAAGCCTCAGAGATTCCTCCTTTCTCTGGCTCCCCAGGACTTGGACTAGGATTTTGTATTATGGCTTTTACCTAGATTCTGAGTAATTCAGGTCATTGTACTTGCATCTCAATCACTTTACCAATGATCCATCTCACCATCTCAAATAAATCTGTAATATTTAAAAATATGTTTATTCAGAATTTATTGTAGTTTGAGTTTGAAGATGCTTCTAATGATTCTGAGTGATGAAATGTGAGGTGTTCTCAAACTTCTGTTTCATTGATTTTTCTCCAGGAAAAGCACATATGCATTCCTGTGCATTTGCAGGATAAGCCAAAGTGGCTTTTTGTTTTTTATTGTATTCTTTAATGATCTATCAGTCGCATGCTTGTTATAGAGTCCAAACTGGCTTTGAACTCCTGACTCTCTTGCCCTGTGTCCTTTGAACGCAGGTATTACATGCTTAAATAGCTTCTGCTCAATAAACACAGATGTTTATTTGAAAGAACAAATGGCAGAGAAAATACAGTTATAGAGTTCTGGATAACTCTAAACATTTTTGAAACCATACCGTAATAATTTGTTATTTAAATAAATATATTTAACAGAATTTGTCTCCACTAATACAATCCAAATTTAGAAAACATGATTCTGTGTTGAACTATTTAACAGAATTTTTGATGAGATTGGTAGTGGTATTTGCCCATATGACTTTTTGATATTATATATTAATATATTTTATACTTTAAAGTGTCAATGTAAGAAATCAGTGCTTGAACTTACAAAATCAAGCATTTATGAAAGATCCACTAAAAGTATAAAAAATAGATACTAGAAGATAGACCAGCAGTTAAGAGCATTGGCTGCCTTTCCAGGGGATTTGGGTTCAATTCCCAGCGGAAGGATATGGGCTGACAACCTTCTGGAAACCCAGTTCCAGGTGATTCAATATCCTCCTTTTTCTCCATTATCCCCAGATGTACAATTGATAGATATACATGTAGACAAAAAATCCAGTCACATAAGAATGATAAATTAGAAAGCACAAAATACCAAGGGGTATTGTGTAAGGGAAATTATTGAGTTGTTGGTTAAAAGAGTGTCATGGAAATCCACAAACAACCCACGCTCTTGGCAAGGAGATAGGTTGCTGTTCGCAGACTGACAGCAACACCCAAACAACTGGTTGATCATGGAGAAGTTGGGTTGGTGCCTACATAGAACCTTCACCTCTGAGTTCTAGTGTCTTTCATATGGGAAGCTATTCTGCAGGCTACTGAAAGAGAAATGTAAACAACAACTAAACCACAAACTCTTCAATCTACAATGTTATTCTGCCTGAAAAAATACGCTATAGAGTGATGATGGGGCAAAGCTTGTGGGAATACCCAACCAGTGTCCGACTTGACTTTAGTCCCACTTTATGTGATAGAACTTATATCTGACACTGCTTGGGTGACCAAAAACCAGAGACTATCTGGCCCAGAGAAAAAAACTACTAGTCTTAAAAAAAAGTATCAATACAATGATTTCTAATGATATTCTGCTATATTCATAATTGGTGCCTTATTCAGCCATCATCAGATAAGCTTCCTTCTGCAGCAGATGGGGAAAAAATACAAACCTACAGCCAGACATTACACAGAGAGAGACATCACAACATCTGCTCTAAATGGGAGGTCTCCATCAAATCCCTCCCCCTCAGAGCTCAAGGAACCCTATGGAAAAGGAGGTGGGAAGAGGGTAAGAGCCAATAGAGATGAAAGAAATCAAGAAAAACAGTATTCAAAATCAAGATGAGCAGAGATCATATGAACTCACAAACCTTAAAGCAGCAGAAAACACAGTGCCCACACAGGTATGCATTAGGTTCTCTGCTTACACATTATGTTTTTATAGGATTCCTGAGTGTGTGAACAAGAGGAATCTGATGTTTTTATTGTTGTTGTTTTAGTGGGTTTTTTTTTTTTGTTTGTTTGTTTTTTTGAGACAGGGTTTCTCTGTGTAGCTTTAGAGGCTGTAGACCAGGCTGTCCTCTAACTTACAGAGATCATCCTGCCTCTGCCTCCCAAGTCCTTGGATTAAAGGCGTGCACCACCACTGCCTAGCTGCAGTGTCTGATTTTTGTGCCTTTGCTTGGACTCTTTTCCTGCTCTTGAAACATGTCTAAGTTCAATGGGTTGTTCTCTTTTATATTTTATTATGTTATATTTTGTTGTTATTTGTTGTGTTCTAATGAGAGAAAGGGAGTGGTTTGAGATGGGAGGGAGGTAGGGAGGAACTGGGAAGAGTAAAGAGAGAAGAACCTGTAATCAGGATATACTGTATGAAAAGGGAATCACTTTACAATAATAGGGGGAAAGAGTAAAAGAAAATAGTTGATCCAAAATTAAAAATAAAGAAACACACTGTGTAATTGATGTGATTTAGAGCCACAAGATAAAACATCTCCAAAAACGGTCTGCTTTAGCACTGAAAAATATTAAAAATCATCTAAGTAATCCAGGAAAGTACTTTCTCTTTGCCTAACTACATAGCTCTATAAAACGGTTTTTTTTCATTTATTCAAATAACAGATATTATAGCACTACATCAAGTGGAAAGGAAAATATAAAAGTTCACTAGTAGTCAAACTAGTCTGGCATTAAAGATATTTTCACAAGTATAAAACAATGCCACACTTTTGGCTACTTTACTACATAAATGATGACAACTTGTAAAATATATTACATTAAGATACTTTAGGTGTGTTGTTGTTGCTTCTAGACAAGTGGACATGTGTTTTCAAAGATTTTTTTAATTTTAACCACTAATTTCTTAAATGTCAGCAGATGATAAGTTTGGCTTTTCTGTTCTGTGTGCTGCAACAATTTTAAGACTATAGTGCAATCTTAACTCCTACTCTGATAAAAAAAAAAAAACAAACTTTTCTGCTCTAGCATACCAATTGCTTAGTATACACATTGCATCCTGATCAGTGTTAGTTATGTACTTATACAAAATATCAATGTTATCTCTACATGTTGAATCAACCAGAAGGTGATGGTCTGAGTTGGTGGTTTGAGCAGAGATCGTTCTTGTTTGTACAGCCCTACTTTGATGGTTCTATGCATTATAAAATAAGAAACACACAGAGAAAGAAATATAGAAAGGAAGAATGTGAAAAGAAAGTCCAAAATGAGTAATTTTTTTTTCGTTTTTAACCAATGTGGCCTCATGGCCCAAAGGAATTTTTTCAAAGTCAATAAATATATGTTAAACAGGAAGAATGCAACAAATGATAAAATAATAGAAATTGAAAACAGATCATTGGAAAACCATAGGTTTCACCAGATATCTATTCCTATTAAAATGTAATTCTTATTTATGCTTAGTCACGTGGCTTGGTACCTTTTCTCAGTTTTTGCTTCCTCTGTGTCTGGCTGTTGACTCCTGACTAAGCCTTCCTCTTCCCAGAATTCTCCTTGTCTGCTTATCCTGTCTATACTTCCTGACTGGCTACTGGCCAATAAGTGTTTTATTAAACCAGTGTACAAAAGCATTATTCCACAGCACATTTATTTAATTTAATATCTATGTACATATGAAATTTTCTTTAATCATTAAATAATTGATGGGCACCTATGGCTTATTTTATAACTGAACTACTGTGAATACAGTGGCAGTAAACAAGGATATGCAACTAAAAAAAAGGTTTTGAGGTTAGAGAAGTCAGTAGAGGCACCTATAGTCCAAGCCTAGTGGCCTAAGTTTGGATCCTCAGAACCCACATAGAATCTGAATGAATGGCACAATTTTTTGTAATTTGTTATATCCCTGTGGAGAGATAAGAAGAAGGGGCAGGAGAATCTCCAGCAGTTCATAGGTCAACCTGTCTGTCTCACACAATGTGGAAAACTAAGGAGGAATCAATGTCAGAAAGTTGACTCTGACCTCCATAGGTGAGTTGTGGCATGTAGATTTCGATACTCTCAAACAAGCACATGTTATTCTCATATCACATAAACATAAAGTTAAAATTCTTCAAGATCAGAATCACAGTCATATCCTAACAGGCCCCTTACAATTACTTGTTGGTTTTTGACCCGTCCAGCAGGCCAGGTTATTAGGTAAGACCCGAGGAGTCACTTCCTAAAAAACCAATGGGGGCGAGAGAGAAAGGAGACCAAGGGTGTAAAAAGGACAGAGTCAGTCTAAGTTGCGTCAAGGTCTCATTTATTGCAAGGGGAAGCAGGTTTTTATATGCTGGGGGATAGGAGAAATGAATAGGGGAAAAGCGGGGGGTGGGGGCGGGGATGAAAGTTTGAAGAATAGAAGAATAGGGTCCGGGTGAGGTCTCTTTGAAGAATAGAGTCAGGGTGAGGTCTTTTTGGTCCACTGCATGTGCAACTCACCAACCGAACATACTCCAGGAAGTTAATCTAAAAGTATATTAATCTAAAGGTACATTTTGTGGTTTTTTTTTTTTTTTGTGGGAGTTACTGTTTTTTGTAACTTAGTAACGGTTGTCAAGGGTGTAGTTACGTCAGATCATCCAAGCAAGAAAGGTCAGAGCGCAGTCATGCAACTTTAGGCTCCCAACAGGTTTTCTTTTATTAGAGTCCCAAACCAAAGTGAAGATAACGAAAGGGTAAAATTGTTATGAGATTAGAATAACCGATTTCCAACTGTGTGCCTTGGTAATATTAGTTGATACTTAAAGGAAGAAAATTACATAGACAAATGATATATAGAATAAGAACAAAATTATCACTAATGCAATAAAATAAAGATGAAACATAGACATATTGAAGCATGATAGTCTTTTATTTCATGCTTAACCTTTTCCCCTTATTTTCTATCATTTTATCTGTACTATGGTGCTTGCAGTGGCTCTAAGTATAAAGAATTCACGAATATTTAGGAGACATGTAGGCATGAAACCCACAACCCATGGTAATCTGTCCCTTCAGGCCCAAAGCTCAGGATTTTCTCCTTATCTCTGAAATGAGAAACTAGTATTTTTTATAAGCAAATTGAAATAATGAAAAGGTTTTATAAATGTCTGACTGGTTATATTTATTATTGTCAGTGATTA
This sequence comes from Peromyscus maniculatus bairdii, assembly GCF_049852395.1. Taxonomy (NCBI): domain Eukaryota; kingdom Metazoa; phylum Chordata; class Mammalia; order Rodentia; family Cricetidae; genus Peromyscus; species Peromyscus maniculatus. The sequence goes on along the minus strand of NC_134862.1, from coordinate 50,669,726 downwards.
TTATTAAATGAAAAGAATGCTTACAAGAGTTTTATATCTTTAAAAAAAATGTAAGGAAGTTCTGTATCAAAGAACAAGAGTGCACTTATATTACTATAGGAAATTCTTAGAAGCTATATTTTCCAAACACTAATACAGGCTTTAGAACCATTGGAAACATATTCCGAAACATATTTCAAAGGCTGGGATTATATATGTATGCACTATCCACTCATTTTTCCCCAAGGCTTTTTAGTGGACAGTGATAAAGTGTGGTTAGCCTGGTAGCCTCTAAGTTAGTCCTTGCAACTTGTGTGCTGCAGACTAAATTTTCAGGTGTCACATGTGGAATGGATCTCTTAAAAGGATACTCAGCTGAAACACGAAATACACTCAGTTCTATAGTTTGACTAGGATATCTGTCATGTAGAAAGGCCATAAAATTGAACTTACTGAAACTTTTAGTAAGCTCTGTTGCACAAAAAAAGAGCAGGTCTCAAATTTTAGTTAAACACTTGAAAATGCACAGGCTAATATGAAACAATTACAGTTTCATTCAGTCCAGTAGGCCCTATTCACCTGTCCCAATCAATATGAACAGAAGGCAATACTAAACAGCAAGAACAATCTGTATGTCTGAGAATGGATCTCAATCATGCCTGGGATCTTTTGGGTCTCACTACTTGTGTTACACAAGCAATTTTCTGAGAAGTTATGGAGAAAATTATTGAATGCCTTGGAAGAAAGCAACAGGGGCCTTCTCTAAGATATTCCTGATTGTTCCCTATTATTTAATAGCTGGCCATTTTCATAAAGGAAACTCTTTTTTTCTGTCTTAAATCAAGATTCAGAGTAACAGGTACAGGATATATTTTATTTTATTTTTAAGCAACAATACTTCTTACTGCTATTCACAGATTTTTGGAAAATAAAAAGCATGCTGCTCATTCTATTTCAATATATAGAATTTTGTTCCAATGGAAATTAAAGCTAACATGAATTATATACTTCAAATAGTTTTAAGTTAGGAATATGGATTAAATGAACTATTTATTTATATAGCTGCCCTATATAAGTAGAGCATTAACTGCCCTTTGCCATGGTATCAATTTTCTGAAAACTTAGATAGAAGCCATTTGTAATTTCAAGGAGTTAATTAAAATAAATGAAAAGCACATTTTTAAAAATACAGCTTAAATTATTAAGCATGATAAAATAAATCATAAAGTAGCAGTTCTTTTTATGTTTCTCTATCAACATATACATACACATCTGTGCGTACCTGTTGTATAGTAATTTCCTCTGAGATACAACATGATACTGAAGGGAAGCTCCTTAAAGCTCTGCATGTTTAAAATGTAGTTAAACATTCCATCCTGCAAGGAAACTCTTTAAGACTTAGGAAATAAACAACTTAAAAGTTTTATATAGTCCCTGAAACTAACCAGATGGGCTAAGTTTCTCCTTCCTCAAGCTTAAATGACCATATATGAGATAAAGAATGCTCAGAAGAGCTAAACTGCCTAGAAGAGGCTCAAACTAACTAAGCCCTGTGAAAAAGACACTCTCTGAATCTAGGAGTTATCTACAAGTTGGGCAGTGAACTTCTGGTTTCCAGTTTTGCTAACCATCACCCTCCTGGTGTGGGCTTTGGTGATGCAGCTGTCTTTTGGTCATTTGTGCTCCTGTAAGAAACCCATAGCCCTTTTCTCATAAGTAACCCCCCAAATCAATTGGTTCATCAAATTGGACTTTGGTAATATCCACACTTTTGTCTGTCCTTGGTTCCCTATCAGGAAGAAGTAGACATTTGTTCATGTCTCCCCGTAATAACATCACCCAACACCTATGAGCATACATGAACACAGGACATGGTCTTCTCTAGAATATAGTTTGTAAAGTTATTAAACTCAGGAGCTGTGCATAATTTCAGTGGGAATATAAATTGAAAATGAAAGTGTATGATTCTATGTCTTCCATATATTATATGCTTAGTTATATTACAGCAGCACACGGAAGGTCTTCGTGTAATACATATCCTACAAAGTGACACAGTCTCAAAAATGTCTTGCTAATATTTAAATTTTGCTATGCTGTTTTTCTCACCCATACGTCTTCCAATAATTTTCCTCTCTATAGTCCAACTCCAGCTAGATTTATCTGGGCCTTCCCTGATGGTCCTCCCACAGTGGCATGTATGAGTGCTGCATTTAGAATTATGCTCTTCATCCTCTTTTCTGTCCTTTCTTCCCCTGCTTTTCTTGGAGGAGCCACCTTCTAGGGACAGCATGCACTGTGTATTTTCTTCACACATTGTGAATACATGTTTTCCACAGAAATGTCTTTTAGCCTTTCCTTGTAACATTAAAATTCTTGTCATTGTGATAAATAAATAGCAGAGGTAGCCAACTTACAAGAGGAGGGCTCTATTTAAATAACCCTTTCTCAGAGGTTTAAGTCTTTGGCTGCTCAACCTTGTCCTTCTGGTCCTGTGGCAGTGTACTACATCATGGAAGGAACATATGTCAAAGAAAACTGCTCAGCTAAGGCTGTCTGTGAAGTAAAAAGAGAGAGGAGACATTTCCAGTATCATCTTCAAGGGTACACGCCCAATGCACTAACTTTCATAAAGAAGCCCTATTCCAAAAGGTTTCTTCTCTCTGCAGTGACACAAGATAGTGATCATTCACCATTGGATTTAGCGGGTAAACAATATTCAAGTCATAGAGGACTTTATGGACTGAGTATATCTGTCTGTGTTGAGAGTTTTTCATCAGAAGAAAACTGTGCCCACAAATATAAGCTATGGTCTTAAATAGCTACGTCATTGTTCATGGATAATATACCTTCTTCTCATTTCTCAACTCATTTATAATCCAATGGGAAAGAAGGATGTTCTCAAAACCTCAGAAGATATGTGGAATGCACAAGCTTATAGTTTGAATATTATTTTTCCTATAAACTCACATAGAAATGTAATTTATAAAGTCTTCATTTTTTAAATTAAGAGAGTATAATGGGAATATACATTAAAATTTAGAGGTGTCTGGATTGTCAATAGGCCATCAGATTGGAGTTTTTTGTTTGTTTGTTTTTTAGTTTTTCAGGACAGGGTTTCTCTGTGTAACTGCCATGACTGTCATGGAACGTGCTCATGTAGACCAGGCTGGTCTCTAACTCATAGACATCTGCTTGCCTCTACCTCCCGAGTGCTGGGATTAAATGCATGCACCAACACCACCTGGTAAGTTTTTATATTCTAAACTCAGCACCTTAAATAAAGAGAGAGAAATGAGACAAACATAGGACAATGTTCATATATGACCCTGCCACATGTGATGTGGCCACAGTGTCTCTTGCTTAAAGGTGCAGAAAGCGAATGGAACTTCCAGCTTTTGAAACTTTGATCATGTAAAACCTCTTTTCCACAGAAGTCATGCTGTCTCATGCATTTATTACACTATCAACAAACAGATGGAGAAAGAATCAATAAAAGAAAATAGAATGAGTGAGGAAACTCCAGTGTATCTTTCTTGGTTAAAATTGATGGATGCTGAAGAAGAGCAGATGGAGGACCAGAGGAAACATGTGACATGTAGGAAGAAAAGACTGAGTGGAGGTGACAGGAGCTAATTAGGAGGAGCAATGGGGTGGGTGAGATAAACAGAAAGGAATAATTTACCAACTTTGTTCAAATGTTTCATTCTGTCTAATACATTGTATCATTTTAAAATTTTTAAAAATTTTAAGAAGAGAATACCTTTGTCAAGAGTCTTTATGCATGTTCCTCATTAGACAATGGGAGAATCAACCATTGGGTTGAATATATCTAAAAAGTTGAGTAAGTTGATAAATTAAAAGAAAGTACCTATTGTCTCAGAAACACAAAGCTCCTTTGTAAGTACACGTCAGGTAAGTTGTGGTTGGGAGTGGGGAAGGCAAAATTAGAGGGAAACAAAGAGAGATGGGCAGAAGATCTGGGAGGAGTCAGGGGAGGGGAAAGCAAACTAATAATATAGCATATGAAAAAAATTTAATTAAAAAACTGAATGAAAGGGCACTGACTCCATGTGGAATGCAAATGACCATAAGCATTGGACTGTGGTGGAAACTTTAAAGGCTGGTGTGAAATTTACAAATAATTTTATTCCCCAATTTATTGTAGAGTGTTTTATATGCTGATTGCTTTTTCTTTTAAGGACTTTACCAGTTAAATTCATCAGTTTACACATTGATGAAATCTTTCTCCTGTCTGTTCCTGAATAAGGGATTTGCTTATTGAATAGCAGAGAATAATAATATGGGTTGAGGAAATCTTTTCATAAGAGTTTTATAAGAGAAGACTTTGCTGACTCCAACTGACCCAGAACAGCACTCAAAACCACAAAGGGAAGCTATCAACCTACATCCACATGTTAATTCCAACATTTAAGGGGCATTTGTTTTGTTTAAGGTTGCCTCAAACCTGTTGGCTGCTTTCAGCAAATGATTACCAAAATACAAAAATATATACGCACATTTTTATGGTTCAGGGGCATGAAAAGGTATGTAATTTAAGATTCAAGCTGTGAATTAGTTTAGGTTGTAGACACTGGTTAAATGGGAAATATAAGGCATAGAGAGATTAGTTCCATTGTTCTCTTAAATGCAGGTTGCACTTAAACAGGCTGAGCACACAGTAGGATAGCAGCAAATGTATACTGCTGGACAGCTTGGAGCTTAAGCCTTCACATCATGTCACAGCCCTTGAAGCCCCATTCCATGGTCTTAGATGATCTCAAGGTGTATTCTTAACTTGGCTGCGAGGTTTGGAGAAAGTCTAGTCTCTTTGAAGCCAAAATATATTTTCAGAAAAAAAAGCCTGAAAACCAGAGAAGCAGCATTTTTAGAAGAAATACTCAATTTATAATGCAAATGAAGAGGATTATCTCAGACTCAACAAGAAATGAAGGAAGAAATTCCTTGGTCACAACTTAAAAATTAAACTTTTGTTTGATTTTCAGAGAACTGTTTTATCTCCTCAATAAATCCATGTCCTACTTTTCCCAAGACTCCAGCCTACTCATGTTTCTCTATCCTTCAGTCGGGTGTTGCCATGTGACTGCATTCTAGAGATTAAAAAACATTCCATGCCATGTCTGTTGCTCTGTTAATATGAAGAGCTCTAAAACTGTTCCTTCACAATGGCTGGAAAGAGACAACATTACATGCATGGAATTCAATCAAAAGAATAACAAAATCACAAGGAAAATAACTGAGTCCTCAGAGACACTCCTGCGAGATCTTCCCACTAGACAATGGCACTTGCTTGGAACTTCACACTGAAATTTACCCAGACTTAAAGGTGGATCTATGAAGTCACAGGTATTATTATTCTCACTTACAGTTCCATGTCCTTTTCTCACTTCTCCCAGATGAAATATTTACATGTTCTTGAGCCAATCTCCAAAGCCCTATGTAAGACAAAGTGCTGTGGGATGGTCTGTATGTCAAATTGCTCTGATTGGTCAGTAAATAAGACACTGATTGGCCAGTGGCTAGGCAGGAAGTATAGGCAGGACTAACAGAGAGGAGAATTGAAAGAACAGGAAGGTAGGGGGAGTCACTGCCAGCCACCACCATGACAAGCAGCAAGTGAAGATGCCGGTAAGCCACTAGCCACATGGCAAGGTATAGATTTATGGAAAAGGATTAATTTAAGCTATAAGAACAGTTAGCAAGAAGCCTGCCATGGCCATACAGTTTGTAAGCAGTATAAGTCTCTGTGTTTACTTGGTTGGGTCTGAGCGGCTGTGGGACTGGCGGGTGACAAAGATTTGTCCTGACTGTGGGCAAGGCAGGAAATCTCTAGCTACAACAAAGCAACTGATTTCTTCAACAAAATCCTTTCTCTCTCCATGGCACCAGATACTGATATGGGTTTTCCTATTATATCTAGAGTCTTATCTGAGAAAAATTCCCCAAGTATCAGTGACATTTTGCTCCTTGTTCTTAATATTTAGCCTATATCTTGTTTCTCAGAACTTATCTTGTATCGTCATCATCACTGTTTAAAGGGCTTATTAGAACATGATTACTGATGAGTGTACATTTAGTACTCAAATTTACACCATATACAATGACAACAGTGTGGTAGAGTTTAGAGATATACAGCACTATCTAATCATATAATAAGTGAGATTTTTGCAAAAAAATAGGGGTGGGAAATTTAAAAATCTAAATCTTTAACCACAGTTACAATACTAAATGAATTTATATTTAACACTTTGAAACAAAAGAATAAATACACTTCTACAGAAATGTACTTTGCCCTACACACTAGAATCGTTTCACATCAATTGTTCAAGCACCAACATGTTGAGCTTTTTTTCCTGAAGAAACTTTGTCAGATATATTGACTATTAAGCTTAAAGAATTATATTAGAATAATAGCTCCTTATTAATTGAATATAATTGTCTTTATTTCATCCTGTGATCACCTGTATTAGTTTACTGTACTTTGGACTTAAAGGGAGTTTGATATTGCAAGTGTGCATACATGTTCATGTCAGTGGAAACAAATACTGATGAATACAGATGAATATACAAGATATAGAGAGATTTCATTAAAAAGAAAATAATCAGAATTATTCTTGGTTTCATTATTAATAAGTCAATTCTTGTTTGACAATTTTCTCCATTCATAAACTATTCCTTGCCATGTTAATTTTATTTAATTCATATTAATCATATGGAAAATATTATAAAGAACTATGTAAATATGTTCTTTTGGATGGAGAAGTCTATTATTTAAATATAGGAAGAGATACGTGAACACATGCATCATTTATTAATAGTATTCTGTCCATTGGTTTATTTGTAAACATTTTCCTATCATTAGTAATAAGAGGCCAGCTATTTAAGAAAAGAGTTAGTGATTCTACTTTTTCCATAAGCATTTTGCCTCTCTTTTAACACCGTTCTTTACCCACCGAGTGTGGAAAATACTGTTTGCAAACATGACAAATTGAAGAATCCAAATGAAAGCTTTCTCCGCAGAAATGGTGTCACTCTCAACCAATTCCAGCCAGCTGTGCTTGTGCTCGGTGCTAGAGCAGATATTGCACAGCAACTGGCTTGTCCACAACAAATCATTTCAATAGATGTGATTCATAAAGCTGCAGGTGGCATTCACTTGACAAAGTACACTAATTGGGGTGGCTGAACCAAAAAAAAAAAAAAAAAAAAAAAAAAAAACTAAAACAAAAACAAAAAACAAAACAAAACAAAAAAAAACCTCCTCTGTAAATTTGTTTTTAATTGCTTGCTTCAAAATGCTTTCTTTGAAGTTTAAAGGGAAGAGTTTATTTTCTCTTAATTGAACATCTTAAAATTTCTATTCCAATAATGCATTGCCAAATAGATATTACCCAGTAAGGCACAATAATTTAGGTAAGTTATTTACTATAAAGTGAGAAATCTACAAACAGGAGTTGGATTGGCGACAAGTATCCTTTTCAATATATAAGCACATATACAGCAAGACAGACAGAAAGGGACAAAAAGGAGCCGAAGAGACAGCTTAGTGGATAGGAGCACCTATCCAGTCTTTTCCAGAATCTAGAGGTCAATTCTCACCACCCACACTGTGTCTATCAATGGTCTGTGACTCTGGTGCCTACAGATCCATGTCTTTTGGCCTCTAGAGGCAACAGGCCCACACATGGTTCAGATATACATGCAGGCAAAAACACCCATACCTGTAAAATACAAAATGAAGTAAAGTAAGAAAGACTGAGACCGAGGGAGAAAGAAGGATAAATAATATATTTAACAATATACATTCATTCACAAAGGTGTTATCTAGAGATAAAAATTCACTAGCAAATAATACAAAAAAGGCATTATCTTAAAACAAACATAAAGCTCTCATAATCCAGTGGGGGAAACATATACCAAGCAAAAATATAACTAACATAATTTTAATATGTCAACAATGTGTTTTCTAGGTTATCCAATTTCTTTTTTTTTTTTTTTTTTTTTTTTTTGGTCTTTCGAGACAGGGTTTCTCTATGTAGCTTTGTGCCTTTCCTGGAACTCACTTGGTAGCCCAGGCTGGCCTCGAACTCACAGAGATCCGCCTGCCTCTGCCTCCCAAGTGCTGGGATTAAAGGCGTGCGCCACCACCGCCCGGCTCCCAATTTCTTACATTGCAAAAAGCCCTATGGAGAAGAACAGGATGCTGAGATGAAGCCATACACACACATAGCCAAGAAGAATGACAGCTGAATTTAAAAAAAAAAAAATAACAATTTCCAGAATTTATAATCCTGAATCATGACAGGACACTAGTGGAATTCAGGTGTTTCTGGTACATGGACTGCTCTCAGCCAATGTGAGGTCGAACTATTGACCTTGTGTACATCCTACTTCACAAATGAGTCTGTCAGATACACTAAGCCTATAGGCTGAAGATGATGCCCAAACACTGTGGAGAAACCTCAGGTGACTGTCCAGGCAGCTGGCTGTTTCTGTCAACTCACATTTTTTTTTTTTTTGGAAGCTGCTTGCATGCACTTCCTGTTTTTATTTTTTATTAGGTAATTGTAGATGTAACCAACCGTCTTATAAATAAGTAACACAGAACCAATGTAAAAGAGAAAGCCAAGAGGTCAGAGCTCAGAGGCAAAATCTTACCCTTCCTCATGCAGTGCTCCTACCTCTCTGAAAGAGAGCTACTTCCTGTGTGTATCTTTAATATAGTCTTTCTGTTCTGCCTTCTCATTGGTTGTAAACCCAAACACATGACTGCCTCGTCACTGCCTGTAAGTACAGCCCTCTAGGTCTTAAAGGCATATGTCTCCAATGCTGGCTCTATCCCTGAACACACAGAGATCTACCTAGCTCTGTCTACCAAGCACTGGGATTAAAGGTGTGCGCCACCGCCGCCGCCGCCGCCGCCGCCACCACCACCACCACCACCACCACCACCACCACGCTCTTGCTATGGCTCTAATAGCTCTGAACCCTGGGCAACTTTATTTATTAACATACAATTAAAATCACACTTCAGTACAAATAAAATACCACCATAGGTAATATTATTTCCTTCTTGGGTCTCTGAGGGAGTTGAAGATTAGTTAGTTATAGCTGAAGATTAGTTACAATAGAAAGTGAATTAGGTACATTTTGTACTTACCAAAATAGGATAGATAATAGAATTATTTTCTCTGAATTTATCAAATACAAATATCAAATACAAATTTACTAAAGTAATTTTTTTTTGCTGGACACTGTTCACAAATTTGTCAGTGTCTGTGGAGAAAGAAATCTTACATGTACAACTATTTACTTTGTTCTGGTTATTGCAGACAGGGCCTTAGCAAAGGATGACCCAAACCAAGGATCCTGGAAGCAAGTTCATCAGAATACTGGAAAAGTGCCAAGGACACAGGGAATCTTAATTCAAAGTGTCTCACTTGTGCTACAGTTGAGAGACCTGGCAACGCACTGGCCCTGAATATGTTACTTTTCCTCAGAGGATATGGGATGTACTGTGCTATTTCAGGTTGTTCAATGTGAAGACAGGGACAGAGGATTGTTCATAGACCATTGCACTCCCAATGTGTTCAGTATCATTTCTGAAGTAAGCAAGAAAGAGTAAAATGAGATAGACACAAGGCCACCTGGAGACAAGGCCTATTTTCCCCAAAAACCATTTTATAGGGTTGTGAGAACTCAGCCAGACGAGGCTTCGTGATAGAATGTTCATGAGTTTCACTCACTATGCATGAACCGCTCGTGCCTTTCCAGCCATCAGGCTGTTTCACGTTCATTGTTGATATGCTAACCCCACCAATCTGTCAGCATTAGGCTCATAATGAGTATAGACTTTTCATATGAATCCAGAATCTTCTTACTCCAAAAGTGTAATGGGTACTTCTAAGCTAAGGAAGTGTTCTTTGCCATTTATATACTGGGGAAAATGCTGAGGTCTACAACTCACTGACAACAACTGTATAGGCAGGGTCCCACAGAGTAGCCAGTTGGGGACTTGAGATATATCATGTTAGCTATAACCCTAGTTTAAAAGTAGCAACTGTTTCTTGGTAAGACTGCGGTCAGTTTCTATCAAGATGCTTACATGGAGAATATGAAAATTCTGCTAGTCAAGTAGCCATTTTTATTGTTTTGAGGCAATGAGGGAACTTGGCAATCATTTCCTTCAGAATGCCTCTTCCCTTATTACACCCAGGAGTTTTACCTATCAAGAGTTTGAATTTGTTAAGCCATACATGTGGTGTAATAGAGCACCGAGTCCTTGCTGCATGGGCAATTTGTGTAGTTCCTCTAGAGAGGTATCCTTATCATATTAACAAGATGTTGCTCCTTCCATGTGATGATTGAGATACTGATGGAAGATAGCCAAATAACTCATGGAGCCTTTTAAAAGGAGATTATAGGTGTATTGTGCCCATTTTCACATGAAAACAAACAGACACTGCTCATTTTGATTGAGAGGGATGCCAAAAGGGCTATTTGCCATACCAGTAGCTGCATAAAACATCTCCTCATCTTGGAAGCTGTAAACGTCAATGTTAAGGGAGCTTTGCAACTGCTTATCCCACCAATATTGATTATCTTGTTGGTATCCTGCGCCATCTGGAAAGGACGTGGAATTGAAAAGCCATTTCACAGTTTTGGCTTCCTTAACCTCAACAACAAGGAAAATTATTTGTCTCCCTTAGGCTGCTTATATTGTTTTTGAAAGGTGCTAAGGTGTTGCAGGAACTCTTAACACAAAACTCAGAGCAGTTTCTCTCAGGATTTGAGGTGAAGACACAAGGGCACACGTCCACAGTAATGGGAAAGACTCAAATACACAGTGAGTAAGAAGACAACATTTAAGGTGGAGAGGGCTTTAAGAGCTGAAAGGCTTCCTGCAGACACGCTTCAGTGAAATCCTTAGATCCACACTGCACAGCATTATGGGAATGACTTTCAGTCATCTGAGGGCTGTTATCTTTACAGGCCACCACTCTTGATATGCTACTATGAACCTTTCAAAGATATTGTTTCCTTTGCCTCCATTTACTATATATCACTATTATCTTGATTATCAAAATATTAAATACAATTGGCTTTCAGACATCACGCTCCTCCATTTGTGCCTTGCCTGGCAGGTCCTGTAGCTTCAATAACTTTAGCAACATTTTGTGCTTAACATCACATGAAAAAAATTCTCAATTTATGTATAATCAGACATTTCGTCCAAAGCCAATTATGTGATAAAAATGTACTAATCTGAATCTGGTAGCCTCTACTTTATAGTAAATTTTAGCTTTAAATCTATCATGGCTGGCAAAAAAAAACACATTACTAATTCTATGAGTCATTCAACACCCATGGAAATTACCCTTCTTGGAAAAGAAAACTTTAAGAAAGTCATTTTTCATTTTCTGAGAGGTATAATTATTTAACTCATTAGCAGTAGTCAAATTGACTGCTAAGTTTTTTGGTGATTCATACTGAGAACCTAGAATTTGAATATTTTTCCAGTACCTGCTTTCATTATGCCAACTCTGTGTCTTGAGAAATGACATGGGACAATAAGTCTGTAACACTAATGGATGTTATTTCCAATGTAAAAGGGGTAAACTTAAAACACTTCTCATTAAAGAAACTCAATTCATCACAGCAGAGTTGAAATCCTAGTGCAATCTGAGTTCTACAAAAGAGCTAATATTAAAGCCCTCATTAATTTCTCATCAAAGATGATAGGGCTCTGAAAGTTCTTAAAACATGTTATTGCCTTTAAAGGTATTATTAATAAAGTGATTTCTTATTTTAAAATGTGGTTCATATATCCAAAGTCATATTAAACTCTCAATTTTAGGGCAGGTGAGGTGCCTCAGTGGGTAAATTTGAGATTGACTTATAGAACCACAGTGGAAGGAGAGGACAAACTCCTGAAAGTTTTCCTTTGATCTTCTCAGGTGTGTCATGGAATTTGTATGTAAGTATGCACATTCTGTCTCTTTGTTGGTCTGTTGATCTTTCTCTGTTTCTCTGTCTCTCTGTCTTTCTGTCTGTCTCTGTATCTGTCTCTCTGTCTCATGCACACATACACTACAACTATAATTTTTAAAACAGCTGTATTTTTCTTCGCAGTTTTCTAAGCAAATGCAGAGTGCAAACATATTAATATTAAATATTCATGCTTATGCACAACAAATACAAAGTAGTTAGTAATTGTGTATTTATTTTCACTTACATTGTCAAGGATTGGTTGTTTGTTGATCTTTATTTAGGCCTCTCCTGATGCAGAGGCCTATTCTAAGATGTCCTGTAACTCCACATAAAATTATATTTATGTTATGGACTATTCATTACTGTTTCCCCCAAGACATAGAAAGTAAGTCTGTATTCCTGAGGATACCATAAACTTTGGACACAAAAGCCAGTGGAGTAAGCCTAAGTCTGACCTAGTCTTTCCCCTGAGGACTAATTTTCAAGGTACCATAAAACACCATGTGAGATTCCAAAGGAGGTAAGCAAAAGATACTCCTGCCGAACTCTATTTGCCAATGAACCACAATGACTAGTATCACATGATAACCTGGAGGGTACAATATTGGCACACATCCCACCGTGGTATCCAACAGCTTCCTAATTGATTTTAAGGCCCATTTAACAAGGGGAAAATTATTCCTGACACTGAAATCTAACCAACTATTATAAAGTCTTGCATCTTGGAGGAGAACCTAAATCACCATCTACAAAACCAGCATAATTTCTGAATACATTCTAAATATGTTTCCTTATATCCACAGAGATATCTTTATAGAGAGAGCAATTATGGGATTAGGAAGAAACCTGGTACTAGGAAAAATCCCAGGAATCCACAAGGATGATCCCAGCTAAGACGCCTAGCAATAGTGGAGAGGGTGCCTGAACCGGCCTCCCCCTGAAATCATATTGGTGACTACCCTAATTGTCATCATAGAGCTTTTATCCAGTGACTGATGGAAGTAGATGCAGTGATTCACAGCTGGGCACTGGACCCAGCACCTGGAGTCCAGCTGAAGAGAGGGAAGAGCCAGGGTGTCAAGATTATGTTCTGTAAACCCTCAGAGACAGCTGACCTGAGCTAGTGGGGGCTCGTGGACTCTGAACTAACTGCTGCGGAACTTGCAAAAGACTGAACAAGGCCCTCTGAATGTGGGTGACAGTTGTGTGGCTTGGTCTGTTTTTGGGGCCCCTGACAGTGGGACCAGGATTTATCCCTGGTGCATGAACTGGCTTTCTGAAGCCCATTTCCTATGGTAGGATACTTTTCTCAGCTTTGATGCAGGGGGAAGGGGCTCAGTCCTGCTTCAATATGATGTGCCAGACATTGTTGACTCCCCATAGGAGGCATTACCCTCTCTGAGGAGTAGATAGGGGGTTGAGGGGAAATGGAGGGAGTGGGAGGAAGAGAGGGAGGGGAGACTGTGTTTGGTATGTAAAAATGAAAAAAAGAAGAAAATAAAAAGAAACTTCATTGTGCAATAGGCCATTATAGAAAGACACAACCTATGATAATGCAGAGAACAAGAAATCTTGTGGTTCCCAGTCAAAATCAATACCTCTACAATACAACTCCTTCATCTAAGGTTTAGGAACCAATGTGGAAGAGGAGGCAAAAACAGCTGTAGCAGTCATGGAAACAAGAAGGTTTCCATGAGATTGTGTCTCCTAGAAATATTAGATAGGCTACATCAATGCAGTCTTATCACCACGGATGCCTGAACAAGATCTGAATAGCAGTGACCCCAGTGGACTTTGCTCACAGAGAAGGGGGGTAATGCTCAGGTGGTCTCAAGCCTAGAAAGACTACGGTGGAATTTTGAGAGCAGGGGGAAATAGTCTTCCACAGGGAAAGAGGCCACCAACTGGCAGTTCCTTTATCTCTGTCTTAGTCTTCTACTTCTGTCATAAAATGCCATGACAAAGGTGACTTAGGAATTTAAGCATTAATTTGGAAGCTTGCTTACTGTTTCAGAGGGTTAGTCCATGGATATCATGGCTGGGGGAAGTGCAGAGCAGAGGCAGGCACTGGTGTAGTGGCTGAGGTCTCACATCTAATGCAAAAAAAATGAAAAGCTTCTCTCACCTTTTCTTAATTTCCATTTGTTTTTAACCCATGACCTAGTATAATTTCTTTTCCCCTTATACTGTCTATGATGTGCCTATTATTCTTTTCATTCTAAAGAGTTCCTTCGAGTAGCCTCTGTAGTGCTCCCTCAGTAGTCATAAATTGTTTCTCTTGATTTCATCACAGAATAATTCTTTTTTTTTTCTGTACATCAAGAGAGTGTGGGTTGGCCCCTGTGGTTTTTATTAAATTCAAATGAATCATTCCAAACTCTACTTCATTTCAAATTTTCTGATGAGAAGGTATTTTTCTCTGATCCCCCCCTCTCCACATACACTTTTTTTTATTTGTTGCTTCTCTCTTGCAGCCTTAATAAATTGTATAAATTGTATTAATAAATATTCTTGGGCTTTGGTACATTTCTCTCTTACAGCCTTTAATAAACATTCTTGGCACCAAACATTTAATGTTTTAACTATGCCATGATGTGGGAAGTTTGTTTACTAACCCTCTATCTCTGGTACATGGATAAGCCTCTTCTCTACTATATTGGGATTTTGTGTTATGGTTGTATTGGAAATTTTTTCTGTGCCTTCGGCATGGATTTCTTCTTCTATGGCCATAATTCATAGATTTTTCTCATTTTCTGGTGTCTGAAAAGCCTCTCGTATTCTGCTTGTACTTTTGAAAAGTAATGTCCGTGCCATTGATGTAATGAAACATTTCTGCTACCTTTCCTTTCATCCCTCATATTCTGTCCTCTCCATGATCCCATCTATTGGCAAGACTTTCCACTTGAGTTTTGGTTTGACTTACTATATTTTTCAACTATGACATCTTTTTTGTTTGATTTTTTTTCAGTATTTATATCTTATTAATTGAATTCCATTTTTGTATCCTAATTGACTTTCTGAATTTATACAATTGACTGAATTTTCTTGTAATTCATCAGGAGATTATCCTTGTATCTTTTTTGAACATATTGATGACAGTTATTTTGAATTTTTGTTTGGAAGCTCATTTAAATAACTCTTACTGAGACCATTACTCTAGGATTGGTAGTTTTTTTAGGGTACATTATATCTTTGTTTTCCATGTTACTTGGACTTTTGCATTTGGACATGTGCATTTATGGTTACATCATTTGTTGAGTTTTGCTATCGTTCATCTTTCTTCTTTTAGAATTTGCGTTGTTGAAGAGGGACTAGACTGTATGAAAGCTAAAATATCATCTTTCTCTGTTTGATGGGGTGTTTAAAATACCAAGATCTATGTCCAGTCATTTTCTAAGGGATGAGAATGGTTTGTACAGTTACAATCCAGAGTGATCTCACCATGAAAATAGTATAGAAGTCAATTACAAAATTGTAACATGAATCCCAAAAGGTCTTATTAACAAAAACAAACCCAGGAGCCAGATATTGGGGTGAATGCTGAAAGACCAGAGAAACAGAACAAGCCACATCCAACCTCAACTTGCCAACTTCTCAGCTGATCTTGTTTTCTCAAACTGGAAGCCTCTGAGTCTTCATCCAGAATGAATCTCAACTGAACTGCTGCTGAAAGCCTAAAAGATTAACCAGGCTCTAGTTTCTGGTCCTCATGCCTTATATACCTTTCTGCTCCCTGCCATCACTGCCTGGGATTAAAAGCCTGTGTCACCATGCCTGAATGTTTCCAGTGTGGCTTTGAACTCACAGAGATCCGGATGGATCTCTGCCTCTGGAATGCAAGGGTTAAATGTAGTTTTGCCACCACTATGTCTATCTAGTGGCTGTTCTGTTCTCTGACCCCAGATATGTTTATTGGGGTCCACAATATATTGGGGGACACAATATCACCACACAAAATAATGGACCATTCAGTGTCAATTCTTTTAGGGAATACATGGAGTTTTATAGTACTGTGTGTACTGATATATTAATTATTATGGGTACAAATGGAAGAGTGTAAAAAATAAATAAAAGAAAAAGCACAAAATAAAACTAGTTCTTTTTATTGGGTTTAAAGATAAGGTGTAGAAAGCAGGGCATAAATAGAAGACGGAACTATAGAGGCATTAAGAAATGTGGTAGAGATGTGGGTATTTTGGGTAATGGTAGAATGAAAAGAGAATGATAACATATACAATCAGGTAATGTGTTCCAGTCTCTTCTCCCAGAAGGCTGAGTCAAAGAGACTTAGTAAACCAGGCCATATTATTTCTTTACTAAAGGAAAGTGAGGGAGAGAGGGAGAGAGGGAGAGAGGGAGAGAGAGAGAGAGAGAGAGAGAGAGAGAGAGAGAGAGAGAGAGAGAGAGAGAGAGAGATCAGAGATGAGTGGAAAAGAGTATAAGACAAAGAAAAATACAAGGCCAGGTGATGTTGCTGAGTTGACTTTGGTTATGATAAAAAAAAAAATATAGATGTCTGGAAGAAAGAGTCCCGTTTGGTTTGCAGCTACAAACTCCTGGTATTCATTCCTTGGCCTCTTATCACTGAAAGTGACTGTGCAATTAATTTTTCTCTCATCGCCTTTCTCTGGACTGCATCCTATACTGCTTTCTACCAGTCAAGTCCTTCCTTTGGAGGATCCCAGAACCACACCTCTGTAATGTTCCCTTGTGAAGTAATTAACCCTGTTCCCGAAGTTAAGCATGAATCAGGTGATCTGGATTCAACACTGTTATTGGGAAAGACGTGGCAGATAAATATTTTGCTAATGGTAGTTCAAGCCCCGTTTGGTTCTGGTGTAGCATTTCTTGGCTTTTAGTTGGAGCACCAAGGGCAGTCCTCAGGGTGACTGCCTCTGTTACTGATGCAACTTCAGCAGGAGAGTCCCTTGAAGAATTTGAGGATGGTCAGATGGCTCAGGAAGTCAGCTGTGTGATGAGGTTGGTCAGCTATAATCTCTAATATTCTCTCTCTTCCTTTCTTTGTCATATACATATACATATATGTATGTATTAGCATGGATGTATGTAAGTATATATAAGCTTATAACACACCTATAATATATAATATTTATTGTACATAATATAGTATATAATATATATAAAACCTTTATATACAATATATCACATGTTATTTGTGCACATATTTATTTATATATCACATATATGTTATATATACTTATATATTTATAATATTTATTTATTGATGTGGTGAATAAGAGGGAGAGCTCAGAGTTCGACTTTTAGGAATCACTTCTCTTCTACCACGTGCTTCATGGGGACCAAACTTAGGCTGTCAGATTTGGTGGCAGTGCCTTTACTCTCTGAGCCATCTCTCCAACCTAATATTCTTATTTTTTCTATATATTTATTTTTCTCTTTTACAATACATCCTGACTGCAGCCTCTCTTCCCTCCACTCCTGTCAATTCCCTCCACACACCTTCCCTCTCCTCCAGATCCACTGCTCCTCAGTTTACCTTCAGAACAAAGCAGGCCTCCCAGGAATATCAACTGAACATGACATAACAAGATGCAATAAAACTAGCACAAACCCTCATATCTAGGCTATTTGAAGTAACCCAGTAGGAGAAAAATGGTCCCAGGAGCAGGCAAAAGAGTCAGAGACACCCCCATTCCCACTCTTAGGAGTCTCACAAGAATCCTAAGCTAAACAACCACAGCATGTATGCAGAGGACCCAAAGCAGACCCATGTGGGCTCTGTGATTGCCACTCCAGTCCAACCCAATATTGTCAATGTTGTCATGATGACAAACATATCAGACATGGACTAGATTAATGAATATTATAAAATGGAGGAAACAGAATAAGTTACATTTTTAAAATGTTCCCAAACTATGCACTTAGTGAATGTCAGAGTTTGAATATCGGAGTTCTAAACTGGTAGCTCAACAACAAATCACTTAGCCATAAGGATAGAGTAATTGCTCACAACTGAGCTTATTTTCCTATTATACTCAAGCTTCAAGGAAAGATAAAAGGTACAAAAGTGAAAAGTAGCAATGAATAGTATCCTCTGCCTGAGGTGGGAAAATGCCTAGAGCCAGAGCCACTCTCTACTTTTAATAATTTTTCTATGGAACAAAATTTTACAACACATGAAGGCAAGAAAGTATTTAAAGTTTTCACAAAGGTAACCCAGCACCCATGGGAGATAAGTAAAAGTAAATAGCCTGGAGAAGATTAAGGTATGTGAACTCATGGGTAGACAGGACAGAACAGTATTGCAGAGAAGAGGGTGACAGCAGGCTGTATCTGGTAGCATTGCGTCTTGGGACAAAGCAGAGCTGAGAAAGTCCTTTGGTCTTCATGCAGGTGCCAGATGGATTTTCACATGAGTGAACTCAAAACCAATAGCACAAATCTGAAACCACCCTGGGATGTCAGGATGTCAGCAACTAATTGCTCAGAGGCTCTGACTTACACAAAGAAGCAAAAGCCACCTGAATAACCTGGGGACTAATGCAAAAGCAGAAAGAATCATGGCAAGACAAGCATAAACAGTTAAACAGTCCTCATTGTGCCTGTAATGGACACGCTGCATATTCTTTTAATAGGTGTTCAGAGGGCCTTTTGATGTGGCAACAGATTTCCTCTCTACTTTTTGCCATATATAAAGCCATTAGTAATGTTACTTTTATGTCAGGAAGGCACAAATATCATGTAAAATATCTCAGTGAAACCTAGGTCATCTGAGGTATTCTGTCACAGTTCACATATGGAGAAATAGTTGTTACTTTCATTTCCCTTCCTATCATTGCTTCATACACACTACTTTGTGTCCTTCCTGGCCCCTAGTAAGACAAAGAATTGAAGGCAAACTGCCATTTCTCTTCTTTTCACTCATTTTCTGATCAATACCAGACCTCACCTCTGTTTTCACTGTGGTAATTTCTAAGGCGCTTTCCTAATCTTGTATCAAGAGCAGTATATTTTTTATAATAACACATGCTGAAATAATTTGTTAAATTTATTCAATCTGATTAATTTACATATTTTATTTAAAAATTAGTCACCAGTGCTAGAGCTGTAGCTCAGGCAGGTCATAGTGTACTTGTCTAACATATATAAAGCCCTGGGTTCAATCCCCAGCTAGCACAAAACTGGCAATGGCTCACATTGGTATTCCAGAACTGGTGTGCAGGCAGAAGATCAGGAATTCAAGCCTGAGGGATGGTCACATCCTATTCAGTCAGGAAACAGATGAAGCAGAAGCCTTGCTACCATTTCAACCCCCCCCGCCCCCCTTTTATCAAGTCCAGGACTCAGTCCATGGAAAGGTTAAGCCAAAAATTAAGGAATTAAAGTAATCTAATAATCCCACAGAGGCGAATTTAATCTAGATAATTCTATAAAAACATGGCTATTTGGCTCTTATATTATTCTAACTCCCTTCAAGTTGACAGACAATACTAATCAGCAAAGATGATGTATTTTTTTCTTTCAAACTTGAATCTATAGCATGGTATTAGTCATTTTTCGCATCATAAACAAATACCTCATATATGCAGCTTAAATGAGTAAGGGTTTATTTTGGATTTATAGGTAGTCTGAAAAAACTAGTCACATTTCAGCTGCAGTCAAAGCAAAAAAAAAATGAATAGGAAGAGGGGCTACCAAACCTCAAGACCCAAGGTTTAAAACATTCCCAAACAGTGCCATTTCATATCAAACTACAGCAAACATATACACACTCATCTGGTATAATCTTTGATGTTACACAGAAAGCAGATACAGAAGTTCACACCAATTCTCACATTCCATGACTATATCTATTCTGTTTTATCTTCATAAATGAGTTTTAAAAGGTAGTATAGTTCATCACAAAATGTACCTTCAGTGTTTGGTACAGTTTCATTTATATTAACTGACCTAGTGATATCATATTCTCGTATACCCAAATATAGTTTGACTGAGTTTTATTCTTATGAACATTTATCTTAAATTATTGGAACCACAGAAAATAATTAGCAATTCTGTTAGTTAGTTTAACTTCTGTATACTTTCGCTCATTCCTTATGTCATCTAAATAAGAAAATAAATTACTCTCAGTAAGAATGAAGGTAAGTAGGACAGTAGTCTTGACAATTCAGTACAGTTAGCTTTAGAGAAACCTCAAAATAAAGAGCTATATGTTAAAAAGTCATGAACTGATGCATTGATGATATTGCTAAAAGTTGAGTTCCAGAAATGAACAATTATTGGAGTCAATAGATTTTTATGAGTAAATAGAAAGGTAAATAATGCACTAGGCATGTAAATCTCTATCTATGTTAAATATTCAAATATTTGATTAAAATAATAGGCTGGAATTATTTGTAAATTATAAGACATTCCAAAACAGGACTTAACTGTACTCTGCTCAAAACCACATTGCTACAATAAAAATGTTCTGGCATTCTACTTGTCCTCTATAACCTTTACCTTTAAATTAGAATATTATTCTATGGGAGTTTTTGTTTACACTCTAGGTTATATCATTAATAACACTGGGGTAAATCAAATTCAGCTTAAATTCATTTTTCCTCCACTTTACTTTAATACAATTTGCATAATTTCTAGCAAATAGTAATCACAGTAATTCAGCCCTTCAAAACCCCTTCTAACTGTCAATCATGATTGCAGAAATGTAAATTAACCTTTCGAAGAGCCCAACAGCATTATATTTTCTGCTTTCTGGGGTGATGTAGCAGGTGTGACAATGGGCAGTGGTCATTTATCAACCAGTGATAACCATAATGATGGCATCAAAAAGAAAATTACATTAATGTAAAAGTAATGCTTCTCAGTGCCCTTGGAGAGATAATGAGAGTTAATTTACTTCTAGACTGCCAGAGGCTTGTTTCTTAACAGCAGAGTGTTTATATAAACAATTTTCAGATTCCTTGAATTTTGAATCTGGTACACATAAGGTTCTTAATAAATTACCAATGAGTTGAATGTAACCTAAAATTTCATCTCAATGGCCACAGCATGGTATTCTCTTATACAATGACTATATTAATTTTTCTAAAAATCAAAGTTATAGTGGTGTTTGTTTGGATGACTAGCTGTTTTTGAGACAGTGTCTCGCTGTGTATCCCTGGATGGACTGGAACTCACTGATTTCCTCACTGGCCTTACAATTACAGACCTATACCTGGTTTTGTCTCCCAAGTTGCATTGCTGTTTTTATTTTGATACTTAGTAAAAATACTAAGATCCTTTCTTTCTCATACTTTCAAGCTTCTTAACAAATGCCATGTCAGAAAAACATGACTGAAACTTACAGCTTGAGTTTATTAATTTGTCTTGATAGGCCAGCTCTGAAAAATGAATTAATCCCTAATGACAATTTCTTTGTGTTATATAAACAAAATAGGAACAATTCTATTTTAAGTTACATTGTGGGGGTTAATTGTTTTTAGTGTTTAGTATCAGCTAGTAAATTCCATAACATACATGTTAAACAACTACATTTCCAGTCACAACTACTCATTTTTACTTGTTACATTTTATTTGGACCTAGGGTTTTACAGAATTACCCATGTTGGCCTTGAATCTGCATCTTCCTGATACAATGTCCTGTGTAGAGTAAATAGGATTACAAACCTGTTTTACAGGGCTCATCAGTGTTATCACATTAAGTAGAGCTAGTGTCTGGGGACAGAACAGCATCATTTAGTCTTAGAGCTGGAAAGGGGAGGCTGAGATTTTTCACTAGGATATGTCCCTGAATCAAAGTTGGACAATCCACCACCTCTCTGCACCAACACAATAGTATTCAGCAAAATCGCTGTGGTGGGTGGAACAGAGACAGATATTTTGATACTCCTCTGATGGAGCAGAGGACTCTAGTTCCCCTTCCATTGGAAACTGAACCAGTTTTAAAGACTTTCCTGCCTGATTTAACAAAGTGGAAGGGATGATGCTGAGGAGCTGGCAAGGCAAGACAACCAGTCAGCTAGATGTCTCCATCAGGACTCTGAAACAAAGTCTTGGGGGTTGGAGCTGTCATATAGAAGGTTGAATACACTGTTTGTTAGACAGACAGCAGGAGGATCTAAGACAGTCTGGAGAGTGTGAGGGGCAGTTTGTCAGCTTTCTTTCCAAGAGGCCAGGGATAAGGATCTTGAAGGCAGACTAATTAAATATGAGTAGAGTACTACTCCTTGACACAGGGAAATAGCACATGAAACACAAGTATGGGACTGTGGATATTTCACTGAATTTTTTTGCACAAAACTATGAGTTCTTTCTGCACAAAAGCTTAGTGCAATTTTTAAAGCAGATCACAAATAGAGTATAAAAACAGTAAAACCAAGAAATGTTTACCTATTACTTTACCTCTTTTAGAATTCAATGGAGAAGTCAACTATAATGATATATAGTAAGTAAGATAATAATTATAGGTTAGTGAACAGGTGCTATTCTTTGTAGGTTTCACAGAGCTAATTCTGTCTAGATGGCTATATAATGTCTACCAAATGGTATAGTTCTCTTTTCTAGACCTTTTTTTGGGGGGGGAAACTTGATTATTTTAATTTAGAAAGTACTTACCCCAAAATAATATATCAGAAAACATAGTGAGTTATGACAAAAATATTATGTGAGTGAACACTATACTAGGAAAATAAATACAAGAGCGATCTCTCACTAAACACTGTGGAACCCAACTCAAGTTCAAAGTGAAATATGGAAGAAGCGACTTCCAGCTACTCTAACAAAGAAAATCTTTGCTACTGTTGAACATTTAATGTGGCCCATATGGTTTATAATGCCACATTAACCGTCTTCATATGAGGAGTGAAAAAGAAATTCAGTTATGAAAAAGGGGCATTTAAAAACAAAGTAAAAGACCAATTATTTAAAAATAATCCCATGCTTTTCTGTTTTAAAGGGATGATGCATTTGGGGAGTTGATTCTCTCCACATTGCTACAGTGTGGTGATATTTTATTTGCATGCTAATAAACAACGCTTGCTTGGAGAACAGGGGGAAAAGGCCAGCCATTTTAAGTAAACAAGAAGTCAGGTAGCACACACCCTTAATCCCTTAGCAGGCAGGATCTGTGTGTTCAAGGCCACACTAGGGAACAGACCCAAGCGTGGTGACACAGGCCTTTATCCCAATGCCAACCATATAAGCCTGAAGGTCTGTACAGACAGACAGAAAGTGACAGAGCTGTGTAGGAAGAGGAAGTGAGGTAGCTGAGCTATGATAGCCAATGAGAGGGCAGAACAGCAAGGCAATAAAGGCGTGGGTAGACAGGAAGTAATGTGTATTTGGAAGCTGCAGAGATGGTGAGGTAAGGTTGGCTGGTGGCTTTCCTTATTTCCCTGATCTAAGGCTTTCACCCCTATATTTGGCTCTATGTTTTTATTTATTTAATAAGACCATTTAGAAATTCATCTACCCTGCAGCACAATCTCTTTTGCTGTGTTGAGAACTCCAGGCTTACTGGCCTATGAGCTCTGAAATGCTCCTGTCTTCAGGTCCCATCTTCCAGCATTGATGTAGGATGACAGATGTATACCACAGCATCCTGCATTTTCATGCAGGTTCTAGGACAGAACTTGCATCATCAGGCATGTACAGCAAGTGTTTTGACCCACAGAGATATCACACCTTCTCCTCCAAATAAATTTTGAAAATATTGTATCTCTAAAAATTATAGACAAAAATATTTCCAATGTATAAATGTTGAAGTGATTTGAATTAGTGACCTTGTTTTCTAAGTCAGCAAGTGGTTTATCTGCTTTTTAAGACTCCATAGGAAGTACAACATGAAAATCAAGTCAACCCTCTTTCCTTTAGCACAGTGTTCTCAACAAATTCTTTAAAAGGAACTGAATATTTTCTTGATTTTAGAGAAAATGAAACAAAAAACTTCTGAAGACACATGTTTTAAAAAAAGTATGGTTTTTTATCACATCAAGCTATACACTATTTGTTTGAAAGTAGTTATAATTAAATAACTATACAAGTATATTCACATTGGAAAGACAAATAGTAATGACAAAACTACATCAATACTGAATAGGCCTTAGTATCCATGCTACCACTTGACACACAGCCTGAAGTAACCCAACATTTGGATTGACATTACATTGGGATGGTGAGCATCACATTTTTCATAAAATGTAGAGAATATTTGCATTCTCAAGAAATGAATAAATAGCTTCTGTTGCACATTAAGATGATAGAAGACATGGCTGTCATTATGAAGCTGCACAACACTAATCACAAAATTACAGGGTAAAGGGAAAAGCAATGTTATCATCATTAAAAATAAGTAAATATTTAATAAGTATGTTACCTATTAAAAACACTAGCCAATCACTTTGATTAAAACTTTTAAAAAATGGTTTTATTTTTGTTCTGAGAAATGAACAATTTTTAAATAAATTTGAAAAGTATACTATTCTATAAACAAGAGTAAATAATTTTTTCTTTATCTTCTGAAGTTGAGAAAATAAACTAACATACTAAAAGTAGCATTGATTTCTTTCTGTTTTTCTGTTTTGATAACTGGACTATTGTAGAATATTATCTCAAGGTGTGTTGCTTTTATTTATGCTCTGGAAGATTTGTTTAATAATACAAAGATGTGTTTCATTAAATAAAATTCACCTGCTGTCAGGAGGCTACATCAGCAACTAGCTGACAGGAAGTGGTAGGGAGGAGCCAGGTGAGAAATGGTTTATAAGGAGGGGAGAGGAGAAGCATGGGGGCTTTTTGGAGGAGGAGAGCAAGGAGAGGAGGTGAGCTACTTGCTAGTCAGTTTCTGAAGAGCAGAATTCCACCATAACCTTTGAGTCCTGGGTTCTTTAGAGGGAGAGAGGCTTAGTTAAGTTTGCTTCGGAGCTCTGCCAGAGTTGGAGCCAGAAGGAACAGATTTCCCTCCTGCTATGGTCCTTTTGGCCTAACCGCTGCTGCTAGAATTGGAGTTGCAGTTGTTGGCTCAGACAGCTGTGGCTTAAAAGGCAGCAACCATTTAAAAATAGGTCAACACTGGCCCATGACAGTTCAGTGAGAACAGGAGTAAGCCTAGAAATATCTGTCAGAGAAAGGTCCTCAGGTGTCTCCTCAGTGGACCTGCTGTACCTTAGCAGGGGGGTATGGAGAAAGCTAACATTCCTCTAACATGTATATAGTCCATCATGAAGTATTCCATCACAGAAATTGACAGATAAATCAGTGGTCATAAGAGAGTTAACACACTAATTAGTAAATAAGGTTCTGTGTTTAGTCATTTTAATTTTTAAAATACGAGTAAATATTCACTTAGTTTTCCAACCACAATTTGTATAACCACATAGTTTCCTGGTGGTCTTTCTATGATTGAATATTATATGTATATGTACATGATTTTGTACAATTAATGAATAGGTTAGAAATCAAGATTTAAAATGTGAGCCGGTGTTATGGCTCAGTGGGTAAAGATGCTTGCCAACCTGAGCCACAGTGTGGAAGAAGTGAACTGTAGGTTCTTGTGGATTTTCTTCTTATCATCATGTGTGTGGTATGACACACACAGGACTAAATTATTTAATTAAAAAAATATAACAAATGCAATATAAATGGAAAAGTACATGTTATCATACCACTTGTGTACTATTAACTGAAATTTCTAAATTATGGCAACACACTCATCAGTTTTATGCTTCTGTGTCATAATTTTCAAAAGTAGAATTCAGCCTTTGCTTAGCCATGAGATGAATAAAAGATTTTTTTCTATTCCATTATGAGATCAGGACATTCTTAGTTATTTTAATAAATTACAAATGCATAAATGTAAAACCAAAAGATCAGGTTTTTGTTTTTCCCCAATCATGTCTCTGATAACACAATTTCCCTAAGCTAAAAAAATGTACTTTTTCTAAATGGAAGATTAGGCCTTTGGGGCTACCTAAATGCAGTGGCACATGAATATTTATACTTCACTCCCTGTCAAAATTAGAAAATGAATCATCATAAATATTATGACAGGAAAGCCACATTGTGGTGTGGTAATGTATAAGCAGATGTCAGCACATGAGTTTGATTATTGCATTTCATTTGGCCAGTACAGCTCTTCAGCAAGCACAGGCTAAGAGTACTTGAGACTGGAAGCTTCTCTAGAGAAAAATTTCTGAAATCCTAAGTGATGTCAAAAGAAATCACATCCATTTAATAACAGATTCATACAATAACCTTGAAAAATCATAGAAGTGTGAATTTGCTGACCTTTATAAACAGACCAGAAAAAAATATTTTTAACAGAATTGGCCTTCAAGTACTTAGGATTTGGCTGAACTAAGTATAGTAAAAACAAGCTAATAATGATCTTTTGTTGAAAAGGAAGTACACATGTATTCTTTATCCACCTGAGAGATGCTAGACAGTAGGTAATGTCTATTTTGCAGCCAGCAGGAAATGGCTCTGTCTCTCACTTTCTTTCATTGCTGTTAAAGACCAGTATAAGAAAAAGCCAAGGAGGAAAGTGAGGAAATGGCATTTCCTCTGTATTATGGAAATTTCCCAGCTAACATCCCAGTAAAATTTCAATCATTTTCATAATCATATGCATTTAATATTTCTTATTACCATAAGGAATGAGAGTAGCTTCTGGTGATAGTAAAATTCATTGGCTCAGGGATTACAGAAACAATAATGATCACAGAAACTTTATAATTTATTGTGTTGTAATAACATATACTTGTCCATTGTATTCTAAACCATGATGTATAACTTCACTTTTGATACAAAAGATGCATTATGATACTGTGTGAAATAGATATCTGTATTTTTGGATGTGTATGCAAGTGTTTGTGTCTGTAATATTCTGTTTAGTGTGTTCACATGTGCATGAACACTTGTCTACATGTATGTAAAGGTCTGAGATCAAAGCATCTTTCTTTGATGGTTCCCTCCTTTAATTTGGGACACCATCTCTCATTGAACCATCTGTTTAGCAGGCTGACTGGCTAATGAGCTCAGCTCCAAGGATCTACCTGTGTCTGTCTCCTTCCCATGCTCCCTCCAACCTACCCCCAAAGCTGGTATTAAAGTCATTAGATACCATGTCTGAATTTTCACATGAGTGCTGGGGATCACAACTCAGGTTCTTGTCTTTGAATGCCAGGTACTTTTTCAATGAAGTCGTCTCGCCAGGCCCCAGTTTATCTTCTTTAAAACTTTTTAAAAGATATATATTTATTCGATTGTGTATCTGTCTATCATCTATCTATCTATCTATCTATCTATCTATCTATCTATCTATCTATCTATCTATCTATCTACCTGTCTATCTATCTATCTATCTATCTATCTATCTATCTATCTATCTATCTATCTATCTACTTATGTGAGAGCAGAAAGATTGGGGAAACAGGCAGAGAAAAAGAGGGTGTTTGTCCCCCCATCTATATTCCAAGGCCTGAAGAGTGCCACACATCTCTTGGAGCTGGGCTTTGCAGAACTGCACAGCTTGTTATCTAGATGCTAAGATGAGAACTGTGATCCCTGTAAGTATAGAGCAAATACTCTTAATGTTGAGTCATCTCTCTAAACCCACTCTTTTTATGTCCACCCACAGAATACAATAAATAAATGAATGAATAAATAAATAAATCCTACTTAGCAGCGAGATTTTATTTCATTTTATTTTATATTTCCAAAACTATTTAAGTAGATGTTAAATATCAACCTTTTAATAAGGTATGGAATGGGTCACAATTAGACAGAAACAATCATTTATACTGTAATACATTTGTTACTTTCTTGTAACATATTGTTACATAAAAATATGTATGTTTTAAAATACATCGCACATACACACACATTAGTTAAGTCATTGTAAGTATACAGTTTGTGAAATTAAATATATTGATATTGTGCAGCCATTACCACAATCCATCTCCACAACTTTGATACTTTTTCCAACTTAAACTATGCAAATATTAAACAACTCTTTGTTTCTCCCTCTTTTGAGAGTGTTCACGCTGCTGTGCTGCATTCTCAGTTTTCAAATGTGACTACTTTATGTGGCTCACATAGCTGGAATTTCAATGTACTGAGTAATATTAAATGGGATTACTCTACTTAGCAAAATATCTTCAGGTTTCATTCATTTTATAAAATGTGTCATAACTGCCCTCCTTTTAAAGATATACATAATCCACACTGTATTTTTCTATTTTATTGTTCTGTGGAGAAGTCCTCTGCCACAAATCAGGGACCTACAGATCCAGGTCACCTCCATTTTTTTCCACTTAACCCATAATTTTTTGCTTAATTTTTAGCCACGTGTCTTGGTACCTTTTCTCAGTTCTGCCTTCATATCTTGCTTCCTCTGTGTCTGTCTGGCGACTCCTGACTCAGCCTTCTTCAGCAAATCCTATGGGCATGTACCACCACAACAGTGTGATGACTATACAATAATTTGAATGAACTTTCATTGTGTAGCTTGGTCTGTGGGGCTCCTAGCAGAGGGACCAGGGGCTGTCCCTTGCACTTGAGTTGGCTTTTAGAAACCTATTTCCCATGCTGGGTTGCCTCTGCCAGCCTGATGCAGGAGGAGGAACTTGGTCCTGCCTCAACTTGATGTGCCATGCATTTGTTGATTCCCATAGGAGGCCTGCCCCAAGGAAGAGTGGATGGGGAGAGGATGGGGTAGATGGGAGGTGGCGGTAGGGAGAAACAAGAGGAAAGGAGGGAAGGGAAAGTGGTCACTATATAAAATAAATGAAAAAAAATATAAAAAAGAAATTGCTGACAATGAAGAGACTAAGCATGAAACTGAACTGTTTTCAATCATATACCTAAAAAGAGATATACAATATATAAGGGATTCAAGATACCAACAGTTACACGTTGAACTATTATGCATAATGTATACATATATGTGCCTATCCTTGAAATTTGACTCCAGTATTTTAAACTTGTGTTTATTATATTTCATTATATCTATACAAATCTGTGGAGTTCTTATATGACAAGTGGCTATTAGGTAATGGTCAGTTCTTTCTCACGTTCCTTGCAAACAGCCAAGGTCAAGTGATTAGTGAGTCCCATAAATTATGCAGGGAAATAATGTGATCTCTTTTAGAATGGGACTCTGGAAGAGCACCGGTTTCTCACAGTCTCCATCCCTTCCCACTAAAAGTAGAAGAGTTGGAGGAGCAGAGATGGAGAGCGAACTGGGTTTGTGACACCAGGACAACACTACAACCACCACATTTTGTATGACAGAGAAATAGGAGTTATTGTAGCCGACCACTGTATTTAAACCATTTGTTAAAGCTTCATCATTAACATATCATTACATACAAAAATAAAAACTATTGTGATTACATTAAATAAAAATCAAAAATTCTGTTTCTATTTTTGGTAATCACAGCAGAGTATTTGTTATTTTAATCTTATAAAAGTACAATATCTATTATAATTATACATACTGAAACATCAATTTTACTATTATGAATACAATAACAATTTGATGACATAAAATGTAAATTAAATATTAGTCCTTTTATGAACTTAGAGCAGGAATGCAGAAATAAATCAAAGTTTAGTAGGGAAGACAAACACATATTTTCCCCATTCTGAAATGTGACATTAAAATTTTATCGTTCAACTTCACATATAATTGTAGTTAAATTGAAAAGTCATATTAATTATTCAAGGAGATTGTAATGGAAGAAATCACGAATATAAAATGACTTCCTAAAAGGAATGTTTTGAAACAGGAAAAATGTTGTTTTCTGTGAGAAATCATCAGATATCTGCAATTGTTTCAGAAACACAGGAGCTTCTGCTTTAGGAAAAGATGAATACACACAGCATGGTAATCTTTTTTATTTTATTTTTTACTTATTTTACATACCAAGCATAGATCCCCCTCTTATCTCTCCTCCCTCTCCTCCCCCACTCCTCTCTTCCCCATCCCCCATCCCTCATCCCCTCCTCCAACAGGGTAAGTTCTCCCATGGGTTGACAGTTAAGCCCAGTATATTCAGTTGAGGCAGGACCAAGCCCCTCTCTACTTTATCAGGGGTGAACAAGGTGTCCACCCACAGGTAATGGGATCCAGAAAGCCATCAATGCACCAGGGAGAGATCCTGATCACACTGTCAGGGGCATCTCAAACAGACCAAGCTACACAACCTTCGCTCATATGCAGTGGATCTAGTCTGGTCCCATGCAGATTCCACAGCTGTTTGCTATAGGATGTTCTGTATGTTCAATGTATTGCTCTGATTGGTTAATAAATAAAACACTGATTGGCCAGTAGCCAGGCAGGAAGTATAGGCGAGACAAGGATAGAGGAGAATTCTGTGAAGTGGAAGGCTGAGGCAGAGAAACGCTGCCAGCTGCCACCATGAGAAGATGTTAAGATACTGGTAAGCCACGAGCCACGTAGCAACTTATAGATTAATAGAAATGTGTTGATTTAAGATATAAGAGCAGGTAGCAAGAAGCCTGCCATGGCCATACAGTTTATAAGTAATATAAGTCTCTGTGTGTTTACTTGGTTGGGTTTGAGCAGCTGCGGGACTTGCGAGTGAAAGAGATTTTTCCTGACTGTCAGCCAGGCAGAACTGGAGAAAACTCTAGCTATAGCTGTTGGTCTAAAGTTCATGAGTTCCTTTGAGCTTGGTTCAGTTGTCTCTGTAGATTTACCTATCATAATCTTGCTCCTATAATCCCTCTTCTCTCTCTTTGACTTGACTTGGTGCTTGGTTGTGGATCTCTGCATCTGCTTCAATAAGTTACTGGATAAAGGCTCTATGATGACAGTTAGGGTAGTCACCAATCTGATTACCAAGGTAGGCTAGTTCAGGCACCCTTACCACTATTGCTAGTAGTCTAATCTGGGATCATCCTTGTGGATTCCTGGGAATTTCCCATAGCATCAGGCCTCTCCCTTACCACATAATGTCTCTCTCTATCAAGATATGTCTTTTATTGCTCTCCCACTCCATCCCTCCCCCAGATCAACCATCCCTTTCCTTCCTGTTCTCATCCCCTATCCCCTTACCGCCATTGCCCCCCATCCCCAGTTTATTCATCAAGATCTCCTCTGTTTCCCCTTCCCAAGGTTATTTGTATATCCCTCTTAGGGTTCTCCTTGCATACTACAAGGACACTTGCTCAACTATGTTCATAGCAGCATTATTCATAATACCCAGAACCTGGAAGCAACCTAGATGCCCCTCAATTGAAGAATGGATAAAAAAAAATTTGGTACATATGCTCAATGGAGTAGTACAGCTGTAAAAGTCAATGACACCATGAAATTTGCAGGCAAATGAATGGAACCAGAGAATATCATCCTGAGTGAGTTAACCCAGACTCAGAAAGACAAACATGGTATGTAC
The DNA here is from genome assembly GCF_049852395.1 of Peromyscus maniculatus bairdii. NCBI lineage: Eukaryota > Metazoa > Chordata > Mammalia > Rodentia > Cricetidae > Peromyscus > Peromyscus maniculatus. The sequence continues at coordinate 50,638,335 of NC_134862.1, read as the reverse complement.
TCACTCATAAGTGGGTACTAGATGTAAAGCAAAGGAAAATCAGGCTGCAACCCACAGCTCCGTAGAAGCTGGGAAACAAGCAGCATGGTAATCTTATATTGGCTTTGAATGCCTCATAAACTCTCACAAAGATCAGTTTACAAAAAGAACTGCTGCAACATGTCTGCTCTGGTTGGACTTCAAAATGGTAGCAAACACTTTACATAATAATCTTGATATTTCACTATGGTGATATTTTATTTGTACTGAAATGTGATTTTATTTGTATGTTAATAAATAAAGTTGCCTGGGAGTCAGAGCTAATAGCAAGCCATCACAGAAGCTGTGTGGTGGTGGTGCATGCCTTTAATCCCAGCTCTTGGGAGGCAAAGCTAGGAGGATCTCTGTGTGTTCAAGGATACAGCCAGCATGGAGACACACGCCTTTAATCTCAATACCCACCATAGAAGACCTGGAGGTCTGTACAGATAGGCAGTGACTAGGAGGTCATGTGGTTTGGTTTACAACCAATGAGAAGGCAGAATAGAAAGTCTAAAAAAAAGACAAACAGACAGGAAGTAGGTCTCTTGCTGAGGAAGATAGCAGCAGCAGTGAAGGGTAAGGTTTTTAGCTCTTAGCTATCGCTCTGACCTCTTGGGCTTTCATCTTTGCATTGGCTCTGTGTTTCTTATTTAATAAGACGGTTACATCTACATTTCACTGTCAAGATTCTCCCAAGATTCACTTCTGTACCTTAATTAGAGGACAATGGAGCTTGCTGGGATCAGAATAATAGCTAATCCCCAAAGAACTGATGTCTGTTCCCCCATGGCCTGACCTGCTAATGCTCTGTGATGTTTAGAACCATAGCCTCTCCTTCATGTGAGGAAAAAATGGTGTCCTTTAGCCAGGGACCTAGAGCCTCAAACTATCAGAGAAATTACAGCCCTGGTAGAAGAACTACAGGAATGTCCAGATCACAGAGGAACTCAGGACTCTGTCACACTCCAGCCTCTCTCCAAATCCTTCTATTTGCAGTGCAACAAGACAACACCTTGCTTCCTAGATCAGTAACATCTGGAAAACAGAAGTACTCACACCTGTCAGCACCACTGTTGAGTCTTCATCTTAATTCAGGAACCTGTGCTCTAACCTATGTTCTTTTCTGGGCTTAAGCAGTAATCATTACACTCAAAAACAAAAATTCATGACATTGGAGGTAGGACATTTAAAATTACTCAAAGGAGAGGCTAAAAGAAAACAAAATATGGAGGATAGAGGGGTTCCCAGTGTTCTACACCATTTGAAGATTTACTAATAACTGATGGATTACACAGGGATTGGAGTCGTTTTTCTTTGATGGAGATTGCCAGAGATAGCTTTCCCAAGCTCAGTGGATGATGCATATCTACCCACATATGGACAGTATTAATTAATCCTTTAGTTATATATTTTAAAGAAGATATGAAGTTGAGAGTCATGTTTTTTTGTGGGGGGGGAGGGGAGAAATTTAGCTTGGAAGTAAGAAGCATGGATATTATTAAAATGCACTGCATACATGTATGGAATTTTTAAAGACTAAATTTAAGGAAATAAGTGAAGATATTCTGAGACTTGTGAGGTACTATTACATGAACAAGTTTTCATATTGTAGACTTTTTATTTTGTTTTTTGTTTGTTTGGCTGGTTGGTTATAGGTTTTTAGGTTTTGTTTGTTTGTTTGTTTTTTGTTTTTTTGAGACAGGGTTTCTCTGTGTTATAGCTCTGGCTGTCCTGGAACTCACTTTGTAGACCAGACTGGTATTGAACTCACAGATATCACCTTACCTCTGCTTCTCAAGTGTTGGTATTAAAGGTGTGCTCCACCACCACCAGCACCACATTTTGAATTGGGAAAACCAAGAAAATGTGATGTGTAATTAGTTAAATTATTTCTGAATTTTTTCCAAGTCTTGTAAAATATATAGACACCCTGAACTACTAACATTAAGAAGTCGTAAATGAGTCAACATAGCAAGTCATCATTGAGGCATATTCTAATCTTTCTAGAGTTACACACAAAGGAAAATTTTAGAGGATCAACCAAGAACATGGGAATACTCATGATGCTGTTAAGCATATTGTATATATCCCAAATTTGCTGACCCATCATATTGTGACACTATGATTTTAAATGTGGTAATGAAAAAAAAAGCACTCTTCCAGTCAAAAATACTACACATTAAGAAAACTATTTTTTTTCTGAAATGCAAATGAAATAAGCAACTTCAATATTTTGGAGATAAGAAAAAGCTAAGTAGTTCATCAGAATCAATTGGATCTATCTTCCATCAAATACATAGAAGAGTTCTTCAAATAAAAAATTTTATATAATTTCTATCACCATTTCATCTTAAAGTATAAATATTAATGGTGAAGATAAATATATAGTTAGGTTTAGAGCATCAACAGGACTATAAATGTGGACTTTAAGTCATATATAACCCCAAAGTTATGATCTGACATAAAAACAGGCATAGTGATCAATAGACTAGAACTAAGGACCTGGAAATTAAGTCCGTACACCTGCATACACCAGATTTTAAACAAAAAGGTAAAAGGTACACACTAGAAAAAAGACAGCATCTTCAACAAATGGTGCTGGTCATACTGGATGGTTGGATGTAGAAGAATGAAACCAGATCCATATCTCTTAACCTACATAAATCTCAACACAAAATACATGCAAGACCTCATAATAAGACCTCAAAGCATGAATCTGCAAAAGGAGAAATCAGAGTATACTCTCTTGAACTTAGACACAGGAAGATATTTTCTGAAGAGGACCCCAAAAATGTAAGCATTAAGACCAACAAATGACAAAATAGAATTCCTTCTTGAACATTTGTGTAGGGCTATTTATCTGGTCATAAGCAACTTTTTTTTTATCCCTGAGAAAGAAACCTTCCTCTTCCAGAAACTATTAACTGCCTGTATTGCTTCAGGGATGGATGAGTCTTCATAGTCCCTCTCTCTTTTATGATGAAATGTTTGGCCTAGTCCTGTGGAGATCTTGTACACATAGCCACTGGTGCTGGCAAGACATGTCCAGAAAATTGCTTTTGACAGCATGCCATTCCACCTTCCTTATCTTACATTGTTTTATCTTCCTTTTCTGTGTTGTTCCAAGACCACCGATGGAATGATATACATGTTCCATTAAGGGATAACCACTGAAAAGTCACTTACTCTCAACACGTGACCAGTCAGGAATTTCTGCATTAGTCATCAGTTACTTCAACCTGAGTCTTCTCTGTAATTGGCAATAATCTATGGGTTCAACAGAAATATTTAGAAAGCAAATGGACAACATGTCCATATATCAAAACAATAACACCTTGTTTACTTAGAGCATGTGACTTTCAAAGCCATGAGCTTTTGGTCAGGTTTATACTTACCAGGCATAAATTCATTTTTGTGAAATGGACTCAAAAGTCAATCAGAAAGCCACTGGTTACCCAGATAACAACCATGCCACTATGAAGTCAGTGGACACATCTTGCCTACCAGACTGATATTATATTTTATGGTACTTACATATGTGTGATATTTTAAATGATTTTTTATCACCAGCATCTCACATAGATAACACTTCCAGAACTGTGAAAGTAACTAGCCAAAAGGAATCTTCTATGTCATTTCCTCCTTGATTTCTCTATTTCCTGCAACCAAAATGTTTGCTGTCCTCAACAATAGCAGCAACCAACAACAAAGTAATTGCCTGTGATGTTTTTTGATGGTCTTTGGCGCAACCCTTATCAATAACCCATAATTGCAGAGATCCCACATCTGATGGTGAGATTTTTGTTTAATAACCTATGGCTTCTATGTATAGGATGCCTCTCTTGAAACTACCTTTAACTATATTTTAACTGTCTTAAAAAATAGTAGGTTTAAGCTTTTCCATATGTCCTTAACTTTGGTTAACACTCCCAAGTCTAACTTATGCCCCCATCCCCACACCCTATCCCCACTTAAACATCTGTATTCCTAATATCTAACCCTCTACTTTCCCATCACACACGTTCTTCTTTGTCTCTTCCATTAAAGTCTCCCACCCCCACCCCCCACTTTCCTTATTCAATATCCCTTTTCTAGCTTACAGGCTCCATAAGCACTTCAAGTTAACAGATACAGCCAGTGAAAATTTTCTTCTCTTCTTTGGCCTCTTCTTCACTTAACAGTTTCTGTTATTCTGGAGGAAAATCTGTAATTTCATAAGGTCTTGTTGTCCTTATTTCCTGATGGGTTGAAGTCCTCTTAAAAAATAACCAATCTTTGCCTATATGGTGAATGGTATACTGTGTTTAGCTAAAGAAGCTTCACAGTTTCAGATAATCTTATTTTTCTTCTGGTTAGAAATATATTTACAAATACTCTTATGATATGTGTTACTGTCTGATTTATAAACTATTTTTGTAACTTGGTCTGTATAATTTTTATAAAAATAGTCTGAGCATTAAATTATAAACTTTAAAAGCACATAAAAATAAAAATACTATTATTTCTCCATTTTTATTTTAAACATTCTAGTCATTCAAAAGTACATGAAAACAGATTTGATATTCCACAATTTTAAGGGAACAATTCAATCATTACTTATGAACAGAATATTCATAAGATATAGCTGTATTGTTCTAACCATTAGTGGCATGTTTTTGGCAATTTATCTTTGGAAAACCTTGATTCTGGCTGTTAAAGTGGCTCAGTGGGCACTTTCTATCAAACTTGATAACCTGAGTTTGAACTTTGAAATCCACATGGTAGAAGGAGATAATTAAAACCCCAGACAGAAAAATATACAAACATGCAAATAAATAAATGTGATACAATTTTTAAATTTTTGAGACTCCAAGCAGGAACTTCTTCCATATTTCTTGGTCTTTTCTAAAGCAAAATACTATTTTCTTTATTGTAGTTCGATAGCTGCTGATACACAAAATCACCTAGTATGTATTTATGTATTGGTTTAGACATCTCTAAGGGTTCCTTATTACTATTTCAGAGTGCATGTTAATAAAACCATGTTGTCTACGGAAGACTAAAATTTATTTTTTTTCTAATTTAACAAATTAAGTCTGACTAAGTGAAAAGACCTTCATGTAGGTCTCTGCAAACTTATGAGTTGAAGTTACTTGTGGAATCATTAAGATGCTAGGGTGTAGGGGAGAAAAGAGCTCAGTATTAAGTGTAATGATGTGCACCTGGTTTCAATCATGACTTTCTCCCGAACCATCAACCATTGGAAATACAAACTTCAGTGCCTGCACAGCTGGAATATAATGCTGCTTTGGAAATAGTTGGAAGTCGTTAAGAGTACACAAATAGACCACAATATAAGACTGCCAGATTGAACTAGGAAATTGGATGAGAGGTATGGCTGTGGAAAACTTTTTGGATTGTTCATGGCTACTTTTTTTAAATGGCTGAAAAGTAAATATAGAGAATGGCATTATATCTCCTGCCTGACACTGATTTACACAGAGTATGTAAAAACAAGAGTGATTGCCATCTAATATAAGAATTATTGCTGTTGTCCAAAAGTAATCCTCCCTGTATGGCTATGAAGGGAAGAAATTCTGCTACCCAGGGAACAGACTTCATTTTCTACTTATCTTTTAATGACTTCCTGCAGGCAAAACCAGTAGTCCAAACACTACTAACATCTGTTTGTTGGTATAGGTCTTATTTAGAACCCCAGTATTAGGTAATTGCTCATTATTTGTTGGCACTGGGATTGTGAAGGAATAGCATTTTGGAACAGTTAAGCTGGGATAAATAAGAGAATAAACAAAACTCCTTTCTAAATACTCATTTGTATGGAGCCCCAACAAAACAAATGTCAGTACTTCTAACAATTGATTGCTAGATAGTCACTGTTTAAAATTCTCATTTTCATTAATAGATGCAACCAAAACAAACAGAGCCTTTTCATTTTAAATCAAGCCTGATAGTTCTGTGGTAGAGAGTACTTCAGGTAGTGATTTATGTGACTGTGTAAGTCATCCTGATAAAATCTTCAATATTCTAATAATTATTTTTGGAAATGTCACTAAAAGATTTTTGACTGAAACAGCCAGGATTAAAGTCTCTCTCTAAGAACAGAGAACTTTGAAAATAGCAATTAAACCTGAATCTGTTTGCTTCTTTATTGAGATGATTCCTTTTATTTTATTAAGCCATGGTGGAAAAGTATCCTAAAGTGCATAACACAAAGATTGTAATGATATTTTGTTTTCACCCTAGGTTTTTCTAATGCCTGCTTTGAGTGTTTGTCTTTAGACATTCATCAATGCTCATCAAATGATGTATAATGCTAAAAGAAAGCATTTTAGTGAATTCCATTTAAACATGGACAACTACATAACAGAAATATTGTTTCAGAATGATTTCAATATGAGCCCCTAGTTTTGTTATCTTGAAATTCTTCCACAAAACCTCTGAATATCATGTTATATAACAAAGCATTTCTTATTATTTATGTCTTTTGAGATGAGCCAGCTGATACTGATTCTGAATTTCTGGCAGCCCAAACACAGAAAACAGTGTATTTATCTTGCTATTCTTTTTCTTGTGTTGCATTACATCACTGAAGTCTTTAAAAACTACACCAGTGTTAACCAATATTATATAGATAAATTGGTTTAATTCACAAATGTCCCTTTATATATGGAATGAACTATTTGACCCCAAAGTTAAAAGATCAGGAGTGAGTGCATGTTTTATCATAAAATAGAGTGTGATAATGGCTCACAACCATTAGCACAGGCACCAAGATCAACAATAAATAAACTGACCTCTTGAAGTTGAAAGGCTGCAGGGCAAAGGACGCCATCCTGTGGACAAAGCATCGGCCTTCAGAATGGGAAAATATTTTTACCAACCACACATCTGATGGAGGGCTAATATTCAAAATATATAAAGAACTAAAAACACTAGATATCAAGAAAATAAATAACCCAATTAAAAATTTGATATGGATCCAAACAGAGAATTTCAATACAAGAAACTCAAATGGTTGAGAAACTCTTAAAGAAATGTTCAATATCCATAACCATCAGGGAAATACAAATCAAAACTACTTTGAGATTCCAATGTACACCTGTCAAAATGGCTAAAATCAATAAAACAAGTGACAGCTCATGCTGGGGAGGATGTAGGGTAAGGGGACACTCGTCTATTGCCTGTGAGAATAAAATCTTGTACAGCTACTTATAGAAACCACTATGGTAGTTCCCCAGGAAGAGGAGAAATCAATCTAATTCAAGATCCAGCTATACTGTTCTTGGCATATACCCAAAGGCCTGTTCATCCCACCACAGAGACACTTGCTCAACCATGTTCATTACTGTTTTAGTCATAATATCCAGAAATTGGAAACAACCTAGATATTCCTCAATAGATGAATGAATAAAGAAAATATGGTACCTTTACACAATAGAATATTATTCAACTATTAATAAAATGAAATTCACAGGTAAATGATAAAACTAGAAAAAATAATCATCCTGAGTGAGGTATCCCAGGCCTAGAAAGATAAATATGGCATGTATTCACTAATATGTGTATATTAGCTTTTAAATCAATGATTAGCAAGCTATTATCTGTAGAACCACAGAAATAGGATCTAGGGTAAGGAAAGGAGAAGCACCTTTCTAGGAAATGGAAATAAGAATAGATAGTTATAGGTGGACAGGGATAGGGAAATATGAGTCAGGAAAATCAAGTAGGGAGTAGGAAGGGAGTGAAAAGAAACACCAAAAATTAGGGCCATTTAAGAGGTAGTATGAAAACTTAATACAGTAGAAATTTCTTAAAATATATACATATATGAAGGCAATCTAAATGAATTTACCAAAAATAGGGGGAAACAGAATCCCAACTGGGCAGGAATCTCTGGTCGCCAAATGAAGCTTCTAATACTGCAAATGGGTTACATATAATTGAGTTGTTGACCAAAGGGGTCCTAGGGAATACTCAACCAACCAAGACTGTTGCCAGGACTACAGGTTGTTCTATACAAACTGACAGCAAGGCTCTATTGTTCAAGACAACAACTGCACAACTCATGGAACATAGAGAACTCAAGATGCCTCTACAAAGAGCATTTACCCCTATGTGCTAGCACCTTTAGTATAGAAGGGTACTCTACATGATAGCAAAGGAAAAAGGTAGATACCAACCTAGCCACAAGTTCTTTGATCCACAATGGGGTTTTACCTGTGAGATATGCTAATGTACCGGTGACACAAAGCTTGAGGAAATAACTAACCAATATCTGATTTAATGTAAGGTCTGCTCTGTGAGATGGAACATATACTCAGTGCTTGGGTGACCAAGAACCTGAGACTAGATATCCCAGAGACCTAGGGTAAAATCAAAAATTACTGTACTAAAAATAAATATGATGATGATGATGATAAAATGTAGCAATAAAATGGCTGCTAATGATCTTCTGCTATGATCTTAGATCAGTGTCTCTTTTGCCATCATCAGAGAAGCTTTCTCCTGCAGCTGATGAGAACAAATCTGAGACCCAGAGCCAGCCATTATGCAGAAATGAGAGATGTTGGAACACTCAATCCTAAATGGGATCTCTATCAAATCCCTCCTCTCAGGGCTCAGATAACCCTGCAGAATGGGAGATAGAAAGAGTGGAAGAACTAGAGGGGATGAATGACACCAAGAAAACCATGTCCCCTGAACCAACAAGACTGAGGAACCTTGTGGGGTCCTGCCCCACCGGGAACTTAAGTCACCTGTGAAGAGGTGGCCTGGAACCAAGGAAAGTAAGTGCGCCGCTTGCCCATTTCCTAGCCTTTCTCTTACATGGAGACAATCAGACTCAGAGTCAAGTCAAGCAAGAACTCATTTATTGTTAGGCAGTAAGCCTCTTTTATAACAAAAACCTCAGAACCCTAAGAGGGGGTGAAGGAACTGACCAATCATTTTAAAGGTTACCCTATACTCATTTCCTTGTTTACGAGTTATTTATGCACTGACATCAACTCCTGATCTTAGTATTTTATCTCATCATAAACAACTTGAACTAACTTCCTTCAGCACCATTTGTATCTATTCTCCATATAAACAACCAAGCTAACTTCCTCTCAGCACCATCCTTATATCTACTCTCTGTGTAAACAACTTAAACTAACTTCCTCTGGCATCATTTCTATCTACTCTCTGCCTAAAAAACTTAAGATCTATTTGTCTAACTTCCTCTCGCCACCCTCTTTACAGCCCATTTATTCCCCCACAGAATCTAGGAACTCGCAAAGACTGAGCCAGCATGCACAGAGCCTGCAAGAGTCTGCAGCAGATAAGCTCTTAGAGCTGAGTGAAGTTGACACATGTGTGGTAATATATTGTGCCCCTCAAAATATTGTGTACCCTAATAAAGCTTCTCAGAGGATTAGAGGAAACAGCCAGCCACAATATTAAACATAGAATTCAGGCAATGGCACCACATGCCTTTAATCCTAGCATTTGTGAGGCAGAGATCCATCTGGATCTCTGTGAGTTCAAGGCCACACTGGGGAACAGAAGCAGGCACGGTGGCACAAGCTTTTAATCCCAGCACTAACCACAGAGGTCTGGAGGTCTGGACACACAGACAGGAAGTGATGTAGCTGGACAAAGAGAGGAAGTGAGATGCAGAACAGAAAGGCATATAGGCGTGGGTATACAGGATTTCTAAGTGGTAAGAATATGGCTGGCTTCTTTCTGCTTTTCTGATCCCTCAGATTTTACCCCAATATCTGGCTCTGGGTTTTTTATTAATAAGACCATTTAGCAATTCATGCCACACACATGTCTTCGTCCCTAACCCAGAAGCAGTATCCAAATAATAACCACTTAACCAATGAAAATTTGCTTTTCTCTAAATGAGTCCCACTAGGGAATCCAACTACTCTTTAGGGTAGGCTGCATTCCCAGCAGTAGACGGCTAACAGAGTGCAAACTCACCAGCGTCTTTGGAGGTCGATTGTCTCACAATGTGTCGGGGCATTCCTTTTCCTTTTTTTAAAAAAAAATATATCTTATTTTTATTTTATTTGTATATTGTTTTATTTTATTTATATGGTTCTTTTTTCCCCTTTCTCTTTAGTCTACAGCTCCTTGGCATATACGTTATGTTTTTTAGTTCATTGTTTTCATGGAATTCCTGGGTATGTGAACAATTGGAGCTCTGAATCTCTATTTCTTGGGCATTTTCTTGGGCTCTTTTCCTTTTGTTCATTTGTTTTGCCCTATTCTTATGTGCTACTTTTTGTTTTATCTTGTTACATATTATTTTCTTATTATCCATTAGAGGCCTGTTTGTTTTCTAATGAGAGACTTGGGTGGGGGTAGAACCAGTGAGAGAGGAGATGGGAGGAGGACAGAAGGGGGAGCTGTAATCAGGGTATATCATGTCAGGAAAAAATAATCTACTTTCAATAAAAGGAAAAAAGTAATAGGTGTTCAAACGAAGAATTAAGAATGACTATAGAACATTTTAAATAACTTACATATTGGACGGCCAAAGATAATTAAACAATGGGAAATTTTTCTACTGAGATGGAGGAATTGCTTTATGGGTCTATTAATAACATTTTTCATTGTGAGCACCGAGTATCTGGCAAGTAGTGACTTCAGAAAGGAAGAGCTTATTTTGGCTCACAGTGTGAGAGTCGAGTCCTTCATGCAAGAAAGGACTGAGTAAAGCAGTAAGTCTTCACTGCTGCAGCAGGAATGTGAGGCCAGACTCTCATATCTGGATAGATAAAGCTGCAGGGAAAGGGGAATTTCAGGGTTCAGTTAGCGTTTTTATTTATTTATTATCCTGTCAGGAGCCCCACCCCACGAAATGACATTGCTTGCTATGGAAGCCGATCCCACTCTCTCACTTAATCCTCACTGGAAATTCCTTCACAAGCACACCCCAAAATGAGTCTCACTAACATTATAGTTGTTTCTCAATCAAATCCAGTTGAAATCAATATTAACAATTAGAAAGAGATTCTTATTTAGTTTAAATAGTAGAAGCAATTATATAAATATTTACTGGGGTGATACCATTCACAATAACTATGAGTTCAAATGGACATACACCAAACTGGAGATATACTTCATGGGTATTCTTTATTATTGTTTCTGAACCACATAACCTACTGAGATGTCTTGATTTCTTACATCAGGTACTATATCTGGTTTTAAGCCAGAAAGTAACTTACTTAGTTTTGTAGATTGAGGATAAAACAGAGTATGGAAAAGGCTGGAATGGTGCACTGGAAGTTTAGATATAATGGACAATGGAATTCTGGAAGAGATATAGCTTACAACAAGGTCTTGTTAAGTGTTCCTGTCAGTTCCAAGAAAAGACAAATTGAAAGATTATAAAGGTCACATTAGGCTAGTTTCATGCATATGTTAATATTTTGTGAATTTTTCACAACATGGTAAATGCATGATGATACCCATAAATTTATTGTTTAATTATATATAGCTATGTTTTGAAGGGCTTATCTATTTACAATGAATATATGTGTTGTTTTTCTTAGTTAAAACTTTTCATTCAAGTTGTGAAAGTGAATATTTCTAAAGAAATACTATATGTATATACTACATACATATATATGCGTGTGTGTGTGTGTGTGTGTGTGTGTGTGTGTGTGTGTAAAGAGGGACAATATTATGAATATACATATTATTGTGTATGCCAAAGATATTTATGAATGACATATATGTAAATATACATAATGAATATATAAATATGACAGACAAATGAGTCCCCAGATTTGCAAATTAGGTGGTCATTACCACTTTAATACTAACTACTTTCATTTATTTCTAAAATTAATAGTGGTTCCTCTGCTCCTGTGTAAAGAGAAAATAATTATAAGGACATGGAGACATAAAAACAGCATCTGCTGCAGAAAGCAGAAGGAGCAGTGCTGGTACATTGGGTCGATGCCATGTGAAGAACAGAAAGTAATCTGTAGGTGATTCACAGCAATTTGGGGCTTTTACTAGGCAAGCTAAAAAGTTTGGGAGCAATGGATATAGCACAGTTAAAGGGGAAAAATTGGAGAAAAAGTAATAGTTTATTACAAAGTAAAAGTCATGGTGGTACACTTCTAGAAAACTAGGACAAGGGAAGCTGAGAGAATAGTATTGGAAATTTGAGGCCCATTTGGGTGCATATACAGCCCCTGTCTCAAAAATAAACACACAGATGATAAAATATCAGTAAATAACGAAGTAACTGAATATTAGAAATGGTTTTATGTGACAAAATTGTAGACCAGAAGAAAATTTATAGAAAGTCCTAAAGAGGCCAGGTGGTGGTGGACCATTTAATCCCAGCACTCGGGAGTCAGAGCCAGGTGGATCTCTGTGAGTTTGAGGCCAGCCTGGGCTACAAATCGAGATCCCAGACAGGCACCAAAACTATGCAGAGAAACCCTGTCTCGAAAAACAAAACAAAACAAAAAAAGAAAGAAATTCCTAAAAAGGCATGTGGTGAGTTATTTCAGGGCCTCATTTTGAGGGTCCTGTGAAATTGCACTTCAAAGCAGTAAGTTTACATTCTCACACATTCCCTAGTATATTTTCTGGTTTTATTATTAAGACATGTTTCAGAGCTTCAGATCCTGCGATAGTGAGTTGTTTTTCTGCTGTAACAATTGTGTATTCAATATTGTAAATAGTAACATACAAGTAATCAAAAATCTGAATGACAAACTATACTAAGTCAAATATGGAATGCTTTCGTTTTTCTCATCCAGTTACACATAATTCTCTAGCTTATAAACAGACATCATTCAGAATTGTCTCCTGTAGACAATGTTTAGTAGGAAAGTTGAAAATTATATTTCACTGGAATCTAAGCTGAAATGACAATTCTTACCCCCAAATCCAAAGGACTGAGAAACATAAGTGAATGGAATGAGTCAAATTTTTGACAATTAATTGCCATTGAATTGATACTTTACTAAAGTTTCACATAGGAACTTATTGATACAGAATAACTATAACACATTACATAGTGTATTTTTTTCAAAATAACTTTATACAGCATGACATTCATTTTTATTTTTAAAACCTGCTGATTTAAATGCATAGTACCTGTCTAAAAGAATCATTAAAATTAAATAAGACTGTCACTAATTAAGAAATTGGCAGAAAAAACTAAATTGGCTTTAGAAATTATGAATTTTTATTTAAAAAGTCATTTTGAATATTCAGTGAAAATAATTTGGAAATCTTTTATTTTTTCCATTTACCATGAAAGTCCAAGTTAGAAAAGGCAGAAATCTTTTGTCATTGACTAACAATTTACACTCATAGAAAAATATCTTAAATATCTCATGCAATAAAATTTATATTTGCTGTTCTATCTTAAATTACCATCAAATAACTAATTGTTATGAAAGCTTTAAAATATTGTTAAAATTAGAATACTAGTTAGAAAACTTTGCAAATTTTGTACTTTCTCAAGCATGAGAGCGATTTTCATATACTTATCTTACAATATTAACATATAAATTTTTCTATAAGATATACCAAAATTAAATCAGAATTAGAAACTAGTTTTGATATCACTCTCTAAAAGCCATTTATAGGAACTTTCCAGTGGCAGATAAAACTATATTAGTTATTTTAATAAAATCTTTTGGACATTAAAAAAAATAGAGAATGTTGTCATTTATTGACTCCTTCAGGGTTAAAGTGAGATTCTTGGAAGAGAAATAGTTGTACCTCTAGGAGCTTTAGTGGCTCAGTTCTGTTTACTTCAAATCAAGTATCTTGGTTGTAGACTGTAAACATTAGAACAACTTGTTCACACCCTGATTATTTTGTATTTATTTGTCTGGGTCTAAACACAATATTCAACCAAAAGTAATTAAACCAAAATGTTGGCATTCCTTATGTAAAGTAATGTGAGGGGAAGGTTGTTGCTTATGCAGTGAAGTATTGCATCAAAGATAGCAATTGCCGACTCATTTCCACTCTGCCATTCCAGTGCATAGGGAGTCTCTCTTCAAGGCAACAAGGTTGAGGTAGATACTTACAAAGTCACAGCCATGTACCAAAGTAGCAATGATATAGCAAAGGAAACCTCTGTGGGTATTTTTAAATTGAGACTCATTATTTCAGTAATAGATGTGGCCAGCAGAATGGAAATCTGAGAACAACATTATTTAGAGGTTTATGACTGCCTTGGAAAGCGAAGACCTGCAAGTTTTCACCTCTTCAAACAGAATTAGAAATCTCCATGTAGACATGAAAAACCACTGAAGTAAGCTTCATCTTGGTTGGAAATAAAAGGAGGCTAAAAACATCATTTTCACTATGCCATGACTCTCATTGATTGGATTTTTATTTTCTAAAGATTTATTTACATTTTATTTTATGTGTTTTTATTGATTTGCCTGCATGTATGTGTGTGAAGCAAGTGCATGCAACATCTATGGAGGCCAGAAAAGGTTGTAGGATCCTGTAGAACTAGAGTGAAGGAAGTTAATGAGCTACCATGTGGGTGCAGAGGTTTGAGCTGGAGTCACTGGAGTCACTGGAGTCACTGGAGTTACTGGAGTCACTGGAGTCACTGGAAGAATAGCCAGTGATCTTCACTGCTGCGTAGTGTCTCTATCTCTGAATTATTCTTTAATGCAGGGACTACAACAACATTTTTAAATGAAAAAGTGAAGTTTGTTCACTTGCAAAACAAAGAATTTAATTCATATAAAAATGAGGAAAGAGACTGAAAAATTTTTTTGAATTTCCTAATTTCTAATGTTTATAATAGTCTTACTTGCTCTCTCTCAATTATACACATACACACACACACACACACACACACACACACACACACGCGCACACACACACACTACATCCACCTCCCATAATTTCTTTCCCCATCTGCCACTATTTCTAACTTCCTTATGGAGCACATGATAATAATCTAACAACAGATGTCCTCCTCTTGTTCCTCACCCATCTACACATGACACTAGAAGAATTCTGCAACTTGGGTTTTGCATTGAGCCAATTATTTAAAATTGGTCATTATTTGAGTGCATGTGACAGATTGTTGTAATGATTTTTATACTTCAATCTTGTTGATTAAAAGAAAAACATTAATAACACAGATAAAATTATAAAATTGAGACTCAAATAAGTAGACAGAGGAAAAAAGCTCTTGAAATATAAAACGTATCAGATATAGAGCTTTAACACATCAAAAACACTGAGCAACAAATTTTAAATATTTTCTCCATATGAAAACATGAATGGAATACGTGATATAAAATGATCATGACTGATACATGAAAAAATGCTTTATATAAAGTTTAAAGATCATAGTATTCTACAAGCAAATAAATACAATTGTTATGGTGCTTTTTGAAAAGCCTTTTCTAGAGAGCGGAGCATGATTAGTTTGGAGAAAAGGTAGATTAATGGCATTAGTAAAGTGTAAGGCTTTATACTTCCAAGCACTAGGTTATATTTTTAGTAGTTAATATTCTATCCCCTCTACAAAAGTAATAGTTTTATTTATCTGTGTAATTAACAGCCCAAAAGATCATATGCATTGACCAATATTTTAAAAGTTTAGATGCAATGAAGTCCTAATTATAAAGTTGTCAAAGACATGGTGTCTGTTGTTAGACACAAATTTTGTAGATAATTTATAAATTGCCAATTTATTAAACAGATAGATGTATGTATATACATATACTAGTAAAATGTTGGCTGGAATTTCCTTATACAAATTACAAGTAATTTTTAATCTCTCCCCATTGTTTCCTACAGTAAGAAGTAGCTTTCCCAAAGAGGCCTCACTAACCTGGGTTCTGACAGGCACAAGCAAATGCAAAGAATGACACAGGATGTGCTGAAAGTTGCATCAATTGTTTAATAGATTAATATCATTAAAATTATGTTATAAAGGAATACAAAAGACATTACCAATTAGAAAGCTTCATTTTTTTTTAAAAATCAAAACTCATTTGAAAGGAAGGCCTCAACTGAGAATGCCCTATGTATGACAACACCTACCAAAAGTCTATGTGCTCAACATCTAAAGGACATGCAGCTATGAAACAAATGGGCCAGGAAGCAACTCCTACTAGCAGCCAAATAAGTCAGTGTCATCTCTATAATACTGAGCATTAAAGATACAAGGCTGTGGGAGGTGAGGGAGTCTTTTGTTAAGAGCTGTCCTTGCTAGGTAATATGAGGCAAGGTCAGGAAGCCCCAAGAAGTCACTACATGTATCTGCGAAGGTGAAGCTTAAGGTGCAATTTAGCCAGGATATTGGAGATGCCAAGACTATGAAATGTCCACTCTGAAAGCATGAAGTAAGAAATAACCCAAGAGAATGGCTATGTCTATTGCAAGAGTCAGAGCAGAAGGTTCAGAGGTTTTTGGAATACGGATTATCCCATCACATCATGGGCCTCAAAATACCACATACCAAATGTAGAAGTAAAATATGTTGAAATGATTCACATGAGATAATGACAACCACTCTAAAAAAGCAAGCATCAGTCCTTTATTAGCTGAAGACCAAGATCGGGCTCAAGCCTCAAGGTCCCTTGGTGTAGAAGCTCAGATGTACAGTGCTTTAAAACAAACAAATAAACAAACACAATTAAAACAATGTTCAATTTGGGTAGGGGAGTTGTTGGAGCATCCTTGTAACATCTGCCTTTTTAAAGAGCTTAGTGGTATTTTCTAGACACCACATGACTTTTTTTTTTAATTTATGCCCCCTTTAGGTATTTTAGTGTATTAGAATATTATTTTAAGGTGTGTTGCTTTTGTTTATGTTGCAGTTATTTAACTCTGTGAAGCTGTGTTACTGTGCCTGTCTAACACACCTAATGATCTAATAACAAACTGAACAGCCAATAGCAAGACAAGAGAAAGAATAGGTGGGGCTGGCATGCAGAGAGAATATATTGAGGGGGAAATCTGGGGAGTGGAAAAAAGGAGCTAAGAATGAGATAAAAAAAAAAAAAGGACTCCAGGGGCCAGCCACCCGGCTATACAGCAAGCCACGAAGTAAGAGTAAGATTTACAGAAGTAAGAGAATAGGAACAGCCCAGAGGCAAAAAAAAAAAAAAAGGTAGATAGGATAACTTAAAGGAAAGCTGGCTAGAGACTAAGCCAAGCTAAGGCTAAGCATTTACAATTAAATATAAGCCTCTGAGTGTGATTTATCTGGGAGCTTGGTGGCACACACACACACACACACACACACACACACACACATACACACACCGCAACAAAGAGCAAAAACAAACAACAACATCATATTTTCAGATTTTGGCCTACACAAACATTAATTACTTTTGGTTAATACATCTGGGCCATGGCCAGGATCATGGAGAGTCCCCAAAGCCAAAGAAGAGAGGTCTCTTGGTTCAAGAGCCTAGCTGCAGCAGGCGGGTAAGGCTCTTAGCCCCGATCTCTTGGCTTTCTTCTTTGCATTGGTTCTGTGTTTCTTTCTTTTTTTTTTTTTTTTTTTTTTTTTTTTTTTTTTTTTTTTTTTTTTTTTTGGTTTTTTGAGACAGGGTTTCTCTGTGTAGCTTTGCGCCTCCTGGAACTCACTTGGTAGTCCAGGCTGGCCTCGAACTCACAGAGATCCGCCTGTCTCTGCCTCCCGAGTGCTGGGATTAAAGGCATGTGCCACCACCGCCCGGCCTGTGTTTCTTATTTAATAAGACGGTTGGTTACATCTACACAGATACAGCTATTGGGGGTTGGAAGTCTGGGAACTATCTAAAATGACACAAAAATAGAGTTAGGACAAGATGGCATTACCCCAGTCATTTCAGTTCAATATTATCCATGATGGGTTTTGGTCTTGTTTTGGCAATATTTCCTACTGTTCCTCCCTTCCTCCCTTTGGGAATGGGAATGTTTTCCCTGTCATCCAGTATGCTGTGAATGTGAAATTTGTGTTTGTTTTATGATTGTGCAGGGACAAGATCGCACTTAAGAGATTGCTTTGAATTTCAGAAGTCTTTGGCATTTTGAATGATGGCAGAAATATGAAGGACTATGCATCGTTCAAAATGTGTTTTGCCTTATAAGATGATCTTGAGCTCGAGAGATCCAGAAGCAGAATGTTGTGGTGTGAATGTGACCTATTCTCACTGGCTCATGTATTTGAACACCCGGTCTTGAGCTGTCACCTTTAGGAGACGGAGTTTCAGTAGAAGAAGTGGTTTCCTAGGAATGAAGTGAGTCTTGTGCTTTTATAGGCCAGCCCCATGTCAATCGCAAGCATAGGGATTGGGGCGTGAAAAGACTTCCTTTTAGAATAGTCTAAGCGAATGATCACAAAATTGAATTCTCCACATCTCTCCTTGTGTCTTCCATCTGTCTGTAGTTTATGGACTGTGACATGTCTATTGTGTGTGTCATATCTGGCTGTCTCTTTTGTCCATCCATAACAATGGACTTTGATCTATACTTTGGGTACAGTGTAGAAGATATTGTATGGGTAAGAAATGAAGAATATATTTTTACAAAAAAAAAATTAACAGTTTCACACAGGGAAGGAGTTACTTTACAAACCCCAACTTATCTAAAATAGCACTCAAAACCACAAATAGATGTTATCAAATTACATCCAAATGTTGTTTTCAACATTTATGATGGATAGTTGTTTTGTCTAAGGCTAAGGTTGTTTCCAACTGTCAAATAGTTTTAGAATAGATTACATCACACACACACACATGCACATGCACATGCACACACACACTCATGCATATGTAAAAACTGTACTGTGCAATGAGTATGGAAATGTTTGTAATTATTCATTTAGCCCACGCTGAAAAATCTAGGGAAGTGAGCAGCATTGTAAGGGTGGCTATACTGTTGTCCTAGAGACAGGCAGAAGTTTATTTTTTGAAGATGCAAGGTACTTTCAAAAACAGTTATTCCCACACACTCCATTTCCTATCTGACTTCTGCTTCTTGACTGAACAATGCAGCTGCCTCTTTCTCCTATTGCCCGGCTTACCAGACCGACAAATGTTTCCTCCCATAAGCGGCTTTGCACTTTGTACTTGATGATATGAAATATGAAAACTGGCCAATACAAATAGTATTTTAGATTAAAGGAATAAAAACACTTGAATTTATTCTGATACAATCAACATTCTCCTACTTATTCTGTCCCATAAACCTTACCATTCCATAAGGATAAAGTAACAGGATAATTTGGTTTGTAGGAATGTTGGATAATGAAAAATATTTTAACATAATATTGCCTATACACTATTTGGGATATATTTATTTAAAGTTATTCAGACCTTAACTGAAGTTCAAATCTAATTGGGCTTATTGTGTTTGCTTTGGCTCTGTCTACATGACCCTGCTTAAGATTCCTTCTCATACATAATGAAAACTAAAATAAAAATCAGTCTTAAGCACAGAAAATGCATGGCCTAGCCTTATACTAGCTTTCATTTACTTCCCAAAGTATTATTTCATTGTTTTTCCAAAGCCTCCAGAGAGACCTTGCTCTATCTAGAAGGTGCCATTTTCATATCTACCCAGTCTCTCGCCATTTCCAGCTTTGTTTTCTTTTGGTCTTTATTCAATTATGTCACCTCCTTGCTAATGGGAACCAGCACAGCAATCTTCCATGCATTTTCTTCCTTTGGGATACTTGTCACCTCCTTTTATAATGTACTTTTTGTGTGCTGTATTCTCCCCACCCTTAAATCATGTTTAAACACTATGATGTCAGACTTTTTTAATAGTACAAGATAGCACATGCAGTGCTTCAAACCAAGGCAACACATAGAGAATCTTAATAAATTTTTGTAGTTATAATTAATTGAATAAGTACTTGCTCATTCAGAATGTAACACAGTTGTTTATTATATATAATATTGTTCTCTTGTTTGCTATCTGCCTGAGTGTTATAAATACAACCTGAGTGGTTTTATTTAAAAGATTTGCCAGCAGTTCTCAACTTGTGGGTTGTAACCCCTTTGGGAGGTCAACAACGGTTGCCTAAGACCATCAGAAAACACAGGTATGATTACATTATGATCCATAACAGTAGCAAATTGCAGTTTTGAAGCAGAAACAAAAATGATTTTATGGTTGGGGATCATCACAACATGAGGTACTATATTAAAGGGTCTCAGGATTAGGAAAATTGAGAAACACTGATTTATATAATCATATCACTCTAAATTATATATGATTTACAATTTAATAATAATTTTTTGTTAGCATATATACTGTTTTCTTTTGCTTTGTTTAAAAAACATTAAATGAACATGTAATTAAAATTAGTGAAGTTATATAAATATAGTGTTGAATACTTAAGCCTAGCCATGCAGAATTATTTTCTTTTTCAGATTTATACTCTTCTTGAGAATCTGGAGACCTAGAATTAGAAGCTCCCAATCCTATCCTTCCATGGTAGTTCTAAGACATAAAAGGATGGGAAATTTATATTCTATTACTTTCCTCCCAATAGGCTGATGAGATCAAAATATTTTGAGTTTATAAACCAGTGTCTAGAAGTTTTTAGCCAAGAATATACAGATCATATGTGTGTTGTTATGTAACACCATGGGGAATGGTGCCTTTTTTCTTTAGATTTCCACAAGTAGAAAGATACGGTTCTAGGAAATGCTGTATAGTAAAGGTGAGGACAAGGATCTGGACTCTGATCTAGAGGGAGAAATGATGTAGTTCTCCAGGTGCCCCATTATATCTCTTTAAGAACATAAACTAGAAGAGCACTTTATTCCTCTTTCTATGCTCTGTTTTTAAATAATTCCTATATTTTGACATCTTAATTTATAGGGCTAACATTACATTTAATAAACTTGGTTTACATTAACCCATAAGAATTGACACAGTTTTGCAATGGTCTGTTAGTGTATGTATGTGTGTGTGTGTGTGTGTGTGTGTGTGTGTGTGTGTGCGTGTGCGTGTGTGTGTGTGTGTGTGTGTGTGTGTAAAAGAATAAATCGTAAAAATTATGTGCGCTATAGGATGACTCTTAAAGAAAATGTCAACAAGGCAAAACCAACAATGAACATCAAATCTTTACTCCTACATTGTTCAATTAATTTACTAGGAATGAACTACTAAGATATTTCATGGAGGAAAATCCCTTGAGCCAATAATTGCTTTTATGAGTTTCATTCCCCTCAAAGGGGTTTTTATTTTTACAACCACATGAGAAAAATGGACAGGTGTTTTTATTTTTCTCTTTTTATTAAATAATGTTGTTCTTTGACAATTTCATCCATGTGTATAATACATTCTGCTTACCCTCACCCTTCTTCTCTCTTATCTCCTTCCCATCCCTGTCTGATGGGTAAACATAAGTTTGGATCTATCCTTTGGTGCCTGCTGGGCTGTCCAGTGGGTACACAGCAGAAGACAAAGTCTCCTCCTTTCCCAGAAACCATCAGTATCCAAGAGTTCCAATTGGAAGTATATAACCTGCAAGCCCCTTCATGATCCCTGATTGGCTGTTGGGAAACACAGGCTTGGGCTGGCAGCTGCGTCTGCTTTGAAATCAAGGATCCAAATGGCTATTTTATACCCCGATGAAAGCATGTCTCAGTCCTTCTTCCTATTTCCCATCTCTCATAATATTTCCACTCTTTCTTAATTTTGCCTGAACTTTATGTGAGGTGGTATGCTGTCTTGATTGGGGCTGAGCCTTCAGTTAGCACTTATTCTCAACATCTTTAGCAACCATCAGTCTGAATTCTCTTGTGTTCAGTGCACAATTGTTTTCCTAAATTGGCATGGTGTTAAACTGCTTTCTCTAAATATCTATATTTATACTCATAGATAAATGCTACCCTCAGCCTTAATCAGAGGTGTGGTATTGGATCTGATAGGATTTGGAAGAGTGAAAATCATGAACAGAATATGAGAGAGAGAGAGAGAGAGAGAGAGAGAGAGAGAGAGAGAGAGAGAGAGAATTTATAGCATGTTTCCATAGTATTGCACATTTTTGCTTGTTAAGCTTGGTTAAATCTCAGTATTCACTATTGGTTTACTTTCTGCTCTACTCAACTGTGTGTTTCTGGAGGAAAAAAATTTCCTGTATACAATCACTTTATCTGCCTTTATCTAATATTCTCTGCATCATCCTTGACATGTCACGTGGATTTCCCACGTACAGAGTCCCCAACAATATATAATCCATTTTAATTTACATATGTAATTGTTAAACTGGAAATTTTCTAGTGAAATATGTTAAAAATTAAATATAGCATACTCAATAAAGGAAAACTAAGTAATTTTAAATTTGTACTCTAAATGATTGACATATTTATAAGAAACTGTTACACACAAACATGATTTATGTGGTTCTTTCATTTGATATTTTAGATTAGTGCAATATTTATTATTATATATTATATATATTATTATTATTAGACATATTATATATCTATATTATATATATATTAGATATTAGATATATTAGATTAGTGCAATATTAGTAAATATTAATATTTACTAATGATAATCATGAGTTAAGCTTATTTTAAAGCCTAATGTTCTCATTTTCATGGAAAACTTTCAAGCTACACTGATTATGATGTGGCAGATCCATAGCTTTACTTTGGAAACATAAAGAAAATGTGTGGTGATAGGTAATTGAGTCCTTGGATGTTATTAACAGTGGCCTAGGTTTTGCTCATCTATGTCATTTTAAAGAAACTGAAGCCAACTAGAAAGGAACCAAAAGATGTGTTTTGAAATGTAAACTTCCCGAGTTTATCTCTCCTCTAGTTTTTGCCAATAATTCATCTCTTTTGTAGACATTTACTGGAGTAAGACAGGTCAGATGTCAGAGGATTGCAACTGAGAATCAACTCTTAATATTCTTGGTAACAGTGACTGAAACTAAAAATGATTTATTTTCATTATATTAAAAGTAGCCCAATTATCTTTTTCATAAATTACACATTGATTGTACTTTGTATGATGACTTCTATTTAAAATTTTTCTGTGAGTTAAATTCACAGACTTTAGAAAAAGCTTGCAAAGGCAGGCCATTGTTGTCTCATGCATCAGACACAAGCACAAGTTAGAGGCTGCATAGCCCTGTGTCCGTAGATTAGTATCAGTTTAGTGGTGCATTAAAGTATGAAGAACTTAACATTTCTCGAGGCTTTGAAAATATTTTATCTCAACATTCTATAATAAACATAGTATATGATTTAACCTTACTCTAATTCTATAAAATATGAAAATAACCATTATAAATCACCCTGTGATATACATCCTAGTGCTACTAATGCTGCTGCAGATGGTTTTTCAATGCTTTCAGCAATCGGTTCTAAACTGCATTCTGGTTAAAAATGCAGCTTTAATGAACAGCAGTTGCTCAAATAAATGCTAAAAGTCTTACCTATTTCAATTTGTATCTTACCTTATTACAGATAAGCACATATAGACAGCATTTGGAATGTAATATAGAATTTAAAAAAACAATAAAAACTTCTCTGACATATATAAAAGAAGTAAATAATCTAAAGCACTTTATTTCACTCTGACACAAACTCAACAAAAACAAACTCATATAAACAGGAATTGAATTGAAGTCACTGCTCTGCAAAGCATGTTCAGCTTCAGAGGAATCAGCAGCTACTTGGAAAATGTGGTACTCTCTTTCTTTTTCCTAGAAAAGAGGCACAAGATGTTTGGTAGAGCAGAACATCGGAGGGAAATAAGATTCAAGAATGACTAGGGGTGAATAACCAACTTAAATCTGGACAAGAAAGAAAAAAAATTCCACTGGTTTCTGTACAAATATTATGAAATGAGAGCTCAGGATGAGTCTCATCCTAAAGGCTGGGAGAACAGGGGCTGCAAATTCGGGGTGTGTTTTTGGTTTGGAAATATTTGCATAAAAATAATAAGATGTCTTAGAGATGAGACCAAAGCCCAAACACCAAACTTACTTATGTTTCACATCTATTTTATGCCCATACCCTGAGGTAAATTTTATACACTATTTTAAGAGTGTGTGCATTTTATCTTAAACCCTGGAAATGAGGTCAACAGTAGGATTTTCACTTGTGCTGATATATACAAAGTTTAAGATTTGGTGCTAGTTTAAATTTCAGATTTTCAGATTATGAGCATCCAACTTGTACTGCACTTAATATCTTATACATTTCAGGCCCAGCTTTCATCTCTATGTATTTGAGATACCTTAATCTCTGTATTTTATCTGTGTCTGGCACAAAAAAATGCAACTTCAGGATGCAGACTATTCAAAATAAATCCTAAAATCCTAAAATCACTAAGTAAGTAAAATGAGTAAGTATTTAAACTTATTTTAAGATTAAATCTGTCACCATTTAAAAGCGCTGTATCTAAAAACTGAGTGCAGTTTAAAGCCTGATCTTGAAGTAATACAAATTCAGTCATAATCTTTTGTATGTGTGCAAAAATTTTCTCTCCATTCCTGATAATCCACTTTTTTGATATGACAGTTCATAGAATCTAATATGTTTGCATGTTATTTTTAAGTTCTCTTACAGACAGACCAATAATTTTCAAATTTTAGTTTAATGTAGAGACATTTTATTTTGGAAGTAATTTAGCTCTCCAAATTCTCTGTCAGTGTCCATTTATGTGACTAAGTTTGCTGTCTTGCCTGATTGAGGAAACTGATTAAGATAATTTGACCTAATGAACAGTGGGTGATGGAGCTTGAGGTCCTGGCTGACACTATTTTGAACTCTACACAGCGATAGTTTCCTGGTGGGATAAATAAATAGCAGACAGGCTACAGAGGATGCCAAAAAAAGATTAATACTTCAACAGAGCGTAATCTTCTTAAATATTTTCTATAATTTTTGTGTTTAAGAAATTATACTAAATTATGCAATATTTTAATTATGAACTGATAAATAACATGATATTTAAATGTGCAAATATAAAATATTAAACACGTAGAGGATTTTTGTGATAATTATTCAGAATTTATTTATTTTCATTATACACCATGTATAAGTGATTTTTCATCTGGCAGGTGGTACACAATACACATTTAAGTGAAATACTTTATAATATTAGAAGTATAAGGCTACAAAGATGGTTCAGTATTAAAACATTTGCTGCTCTATCATAAGGACCAAAGTTCAGACCCTAGAACTCTTGGTTCAGCAGATCATAAACACTTGTAACTCCAGCTCCAAGTGGTCTAATGTCTGCTGCTGTGGATTATGCTCATTGTCAATAAAATGCTGATTGGCTGACAGCCAGGCAACAGATATAGGTGGGGAGATCAGACTGAGGATGCTGGGGGAGAGAAAGGTGGAGTCAGGGGATGCCAGCCTACTGTCCAGGAAGCAAGACATGCTAGAGGACATGTAAAGCCATGAGCCAAGTGGCAAAACAGAAATGGGTTAATTTAAATATAAGAGCTAGTAAACAAAAAGCCTGAGCTACCAGCTGATCATTTACAATTAATATAAGCCTCTGTGTGGTAATTTGGAAATGACTCCCAGGACTGGAAAATTCTACCTACAGCCCACTTCTGAAGGCAAATGCCTACACACAATTGAATAGATGCATAAGGAGGCACATTAAACACACATACCTGCACAGATGAAAATAGACAAATGAAGTTTCATAATATAATATCAAAGTGGTCTTTTGCATTGCCAGAAAGGAATTGTTTGCTTTAAAATCATTAATAAAATGGTAAGCAATTTAAACATATCTCCCCCATTTTTGGAATGTCAATGAGAAATAGAAATCAACGTTTATAAAAACAGTAGACAAAGTCCTTGGAGATGGCTAAGTGGGAAAGACTACTTTCTGCAGGACCCAGCAACTTTAGTTTGTTACCTGGCTGTAACATAGTAGAAGGATAGAACTGACTGGTAAAATTGTCCTCTGACCACTCTATGCCTGATGTGGAACATATATACTCAATTAACTATGACAATAGACAAGAATGCTTATTCATCTTTATGCTAGCTGGAGATTTTTCCACTCTTGTGACAAAAGAATGCTTAATGACAGGGTCAGGTGGAAAAACTGCTAACCAATGTTTAAGAGGACTTCCTCAGTGAGGAGTGATTCCTTTGAGAAATCTGTCTTTAGAAAAGTCAGGTTGGTATCTTAATTATTGTCTTGGATATAAATATAATTATCTCAATATTATATAAATCAATTATTTCAATAATTGCATTTCAAATATAAGTATTGCAGACTGGTACTACAACTTATATCAATGGAGACATGGAAAAGGATGCCCTCCTTGGAGAAGGGAAGAGTCACAAGCCAGCTGTAGAGTATATCAATTCAAGGAACTTAGTAAGAATAATTAAAAATAAAAATAATTAATTTCTCATTAGGAAGTAAGTTTACAGAGTATTTAACTTTAATAATTATTCACTGAAAAAATAAAGTAAAAATTTCATAGAAGTGCATTCAAATAGTGGTTCATACAATCCATTTTACAGTTACATTATATTATTTCATCATATATATATATATATATATATAGAGAGAGAGAGAGAGAGAGAGAGATGTGGACTATCAATGTTCCCTGTAACACCACACAAGGCTTTAACTTTATCACAGAGTCCTTATTCAAGATTGTTCCATGACAAACTTGGGGTAGTCTGAATAATTGTGAAAAGATATCCACTAGTGTGTAATAGTTTCCTAAATGTTCTGTTTCTCATAGAATGAGACTATGGAAAGGATGAGAGAAGAGAAGGATCTAACCAATGACCTCTAAATCCCAGGCCTGTATTTTAATATTTTGAGATTTAAAAGCAAACAAAACCTCTTTAGAGCCAACACATTAAAATGCAGGGCTATAATAACTAATGCTCTTTACATTGCTGACAATTGAGCAGATAGGGTTGGTGGCTCTGGAGTGTGTGTCTATCCATCGGAAGAGGGTAGCTATGCACAAGCTTTTGCTTCTGAATGTTGTGAGAAACAGATGCTTTACATGGTGTTATTAGTATTGACTTAACTTCTTGAAAAAAATGAGATTCACCAATGCTTTAAAAATTCAATAAAGGCTGAAATATAACAAGGAAATGTGTTTTTAAAACAAAACATTGTATGTCACAATTTATTTATCCATTCTTCAGTTGAAGGGCATCTAGGTTGTTTCCAGGTTTTGGCTATTACAAACAATGCTGATATGAACATAGCTGAGCAAGTGCTCTTGTGGTATGATTGAGCATTTCTTGGGTATATGCCCAGGAGTGGTATAGCTGGATCTTGGGGGAGATTGATTCCCAATTTTCTAAGAAAGCGCCATATTGATTTCCAAAGTGGTTGTACAAGCTTGCATTCCCACCAGCAGTGGAGGAGAGTTCCCCTAGTTCCACATTCTCTCCAGCATAAAGTGTCTTCAGTGTTTTTGATCTTAGCCACTCTGACAGGCGTAAGGTGGTATCTCAGAGTTGTTTTGATTTGCATTTCCCTGATGTTTAGGGATGTTGAGCAATTCCTTAAACACAATGGAATACTACTCAGCAGAGAAAAACAATGACATCATACGGTTTGCAGGCAAATGGATGAATCTAGAAAAAATCATCCTGAGTGAGGTAACCCAGACTCAGAAAGACAAATATGGTATGTACTCACTCATAGGAAGATGCTAGATGTGGAACAAGGATGACTGGACTGCTACTCACATCACCAGTGAGGCTACCTGAAAAACGGGACCCCAAAAAAGACACGGAGAAATGGATGAGATCTACATGAACAGCCTGGTCATGAGTGGGAACAATGAAGAGCAACGGTCGAGGGAAAGAGAGTGGGAGATCCTAGCTGGATCAAGAAAAGAGAGGGAGAAGAAGGAATAGGAGACCATGGTAAATGAAGACCACATGAGAAGGGGAGGAAGCAGAGAGCTAGGGAGGCCCACGGAGATCCACAAAGATACCCCCACAAAAGACTGCTGGCAATGGTCGAGAGACGGCAGGAACTGACCTACTCTGGTGATGGGATGGCCAGACACCCTGATAGTTGTGCCATAAACCCCATCCATGGACTGAGGAATCTGGATGCAGACATCCACGGCTGGGCCCCTGGTGGAGCACTGGGAGTCTAATTAGTGAGAAAGAAGAGGGTTTATATGAGCGAGAATTGTTGAAACCAAGGTTGGATAAAGCACAGGGACAAATAACCAAATGAATGGAAGCACAGGATCTATGAACCAAAGGCTGAGGGGCCCCCAACTGGATCAGGCCCCCTGAATGGGTGAGACAGTCATTTGGCTTGATCTGTTTGGGAGGCAGCTGTGCGTTGGTGCCGGGTCCTGGGCTCGTTGCATGAGTTGGCTGTTTGAATCCTGGGACTTATGCAGGGATGCTTGGCTCGGTCTGGGAGGGGGGGGACTGGACCTGCCTGGACTGAGTCTACCAGGTCGACCCCGGTCCTCAGGGGAGACCTTGATCTGGAGGAGGTGGGAATGGGGAGTGGGCTGGGGGGAGGGGGAGGGGGGGCGAAAGGGGGAGAACAGGGGAATCTGTGGCCATTATGTTGAACTGAATGGTGTTGTAAAATTAAAAAACAAAAAACAAAAAACAAAAAACAAAAAACAAAAAAAAACATTGTATTCTACATTTTTAACTAGAACAGTAGCATAATTTTCCTTTTACATCCCATATACCCAACCCCCTTACTTAATATAAAATGTAAGGCCTCTCTTCCTTTGGTTGTCAGGTACCCAGGATCAAGCTGTGCCGGACACAAGAGAGCAAGAGGGAAAGTGCGCAGATTACTAATGGCAGCAGAGGAGGAAGTCCACCATTACTAACCAAACAGGCGGTCACCCCCTTTGTAGGTTCATGTGTGCAACCACTGCCTTGGTGTGCATGTGGAAAAAAGTTTCCTTGCAGTCATCCAGTGACTCTGGCTCATACAGTCTTTCCACCATTCTTTTTTAATATAGCCCCTGTGATTTGGAAAGAGTGGGTGTTCTTATTCTTTGCACTTTATTGGGTTAATTTCCATCTACTGCAAATATAGGTGTCTCTGAAGAGTGTCAAGCAATGTATTGTTCTATGAGTATGATGACAATTCATCAGGAGTCTCTTGAATGTTAAGTCCATTTTGTAGAACAAGAGCAGTAAGTTTTATGATATATTTAGGGGGTGGATCCAGATGGGAAGGGAGGTCTGGAGGAACTGAAAAGGGTTCTGGAAGGAAGGATTACAATAATCAAGATAAATAATAATTAAATAAATATTGTAACACAAAAAGAAACTAGTAGGGCTTCTTCTAGCGCTAATAACCTGCCTAGCCAAAGGTTCTTGGCCCTAGTTATAGTGTGAAGTCATCTTGTGCTGTTGGGCTTAAATCTAACCAGAAAGTGATTGATTAGCCCCATGATATTTGCACTAACAATTGTACCTTTAGGCTTGCCCTCCCAGGCCAGTGGTCTCTGTAGCTGACTGGCTTTACTGCTGGGGGAGATTGATGTTTACTTTTCTCCTCTGTTACTATACATAGCACCTATCAGTAGACAGTATTGCAGCTGCGCAGCAGGGATGAAGAAGGTTCAGGTGAAAGCCAGCTTGACTTGTTCATTTTCTACGGCTCAAGAATCTGATGTCTTCATCAATAGGGTCTTAGAATCAGATTCTAATGGACAGCAATGTGTCTCCGTTTACCACTGATTATGATGTTGATGTGTTGTTTCTTTTCTTTTCTTTTCTTTTTTTTTTAATCTGTAAAAGTGATTCTTACAAAATAAGTGACTGGTAATATGTTGGTATTTTCCTATATTTTTCTGTGTGCTTTTTACATTTTCTGTGAGTGTACTTATCTATATACCTATGTGTATTTTGTTTTGTCATTGTTTTGCTTTATTTGGTGTGAGTTTGAGATGGAGTTTCTCTATATATAACAGGATGACTTTGAACTCTCCTGGGCTCATTCTGTCCTCCTGCTTCAGCTCCTGGGATTATGAACATGCACAACCATACCTGGATGTTTTGCAACTATTTTAAATGATTGATGCATTTCATAAAGAGAATTTTTAAAGAGTGGTTCACTTTATATAACAGGTATACAAGTTTGTTATAATTACTCAACAAGTTTGTTGTAAAATTGAAACGATAACCACAGAGTTCTACATAAGTTTTATCACAGGCTTAATTGATGACATTGTTTATTTATGCTTCATCTTCTTTTTAAACTTCACAGCCTTTAAATTATGTAGGAAATGACAGAATTGAATGCTCTGATAAGTTTGTACTAGGTTTTGTATAATAAATTAGTTGTAGGAATATATATATATATATATATATATATATATATATATGAAAGTGGAATGATATTTGGCAGTTTACAGTAACTAATGGTATGTTATTAAATTATATGGCATATGACAGATAAAATGTGTTCTACATAATCATGTAGTAAAATATTAAATAATCTTTATATGCATTACAAGGACAATTATGATGATCTCATAATTATTGTCTATTGTGCATATATCCATTTGGGAGAACTTCTTAGAGACTTGAAGGAAGTACAAAATATGAATGATCATACATCATCTTCTACATGCTAATTTCACATATTTTTCTTTTATTAAAGCTTAAGTTAATGGGTTCATCTCCTTTATAATAATAGCATATTGTTCCAGAAAATATCAAAGATAAAACATAACCAGTACCTTATTATTATATGGAACCATGAAAGAGACATTTAGGCTTACCGATACTCCATAGTGAATGCACTAAGAAGAATCATGATTATTTGAATAAAACATGAAGAATGAGTTGAGATAAAATGTAGCAGGTTAGATACATGTAGCAGGTTAGATACATGTATAACATTTAGAAATATAGTTCTTTATAATTGCATTAAGGGAGAACAGAGACAGAATCATTTTGATGTGCATAGTTGTTCATATACCTTGAAAGAAAATATATAGTGTACAGGATAACAGGGTAATAACAAGAATTACTTCAAGCCTGTAATTTCTTTACATATTTTATATTTGGAGATCATAACTAGACTAAACTAAATACCCAGATTATAAAGTCAAAATGTTTTATTTAGGAACGTTTTAATTAAGAAATGAGATATGGTCTTCAGAACCTCGGGCTTAGAGATGAGCTGCTGCCGGGCCCTTACCTGCTCCAGATGTCTGTGGAGCTTAAGAACACCATGGAGCTCGTCAAATGTTCAGAGTGTGAAGAATGCTTTGCGTCAGAGCAGATTCTCAAAGGACACAAGTCTCTTCCTGCCACAGGAGGCAGAATTCCAAACAGGCTCAAAAGAAGCTGTAACTATAACACCATTGTTAAAAAGCTCTTGGCTAAACTTAAACATGCTGGGGGTAAAAAATCAGATAACCTTCAATCAGAGAAAAGAACAACAAAATGAAGAGTAATACAGCATCACCAGAACCTAGCCCGCCTCCAACATCTAGACCTGAACATCAAAAATTGGAAGAAGCAGAAGAAAGTAGCCTTATGAGTAACATCATGAAGAAGGTAGAGGCTTGTGTAGAGGAAAAGACAAGAAAATTGGAAGAACGCTGTAAACAACTAGAGGAAAGGGCAAACAAATTAGAAGAAAACAATAAAGTCCTGGAAGAAAACAATAAAGTACTGAAAGAAACACTCCTCCACTATTGGTGGGAGTGCAAACTTGTACAGCCACTTTGGAAATCAGTATAGCAGTTTCTCAGAAAATTAGGAAGCAATATACCTCAAGAAACAGTGATATCACTCTTGGGCATTACCCAAGGGATGCTCAATCATACCACAATGACACTTACTAGACTATGTTCATAGCAGTATTATTCTTAACAGCCTGAAACTGGAAGTAACCTAGATGCCTCTCAAGCAAAGAGTGGATATAGAAAATGTGGTACATATACACAATGGAGTATTACTCAGCTGAAAAAGTAATGATATTATGAAATTTGCAGGCAAATTGAGAGAACTAGAAAATATCATCCTGAGTGAGGTAACCCAGACTCAGAAAGACAAACATGTTATGTACTCACTCATAATTGGATACTAGATCTAAAGCAAAGGATAATCAGACTACAGCCCACAGCTCTAGAGAAACTAGGATACAATGAGAATCCTAAGAGTGACATACAGATTACCTTGAGAAGGGAAAACACAGGAGAACTCCATGAGTACATTGGGGATGATGGGAGTAATAGAGGGGAGAGGATGGGAGATGAGAATAGTAATCAGATCTGTAAATACCCTAACTATCATCATAGGGCCTTCATCCTGTAACTAATGCAAGCAGATACTGGGATCCACAACCAAGCACCAGGAGTCCAATCCAAGAGAGAGAAGAGTGATTTTATGAGCAAGGAGGATCAAGATCATGATGAGGAAAACTACAGAGACAACTGAAGCAAGCTCATAGGAACTCATAAACTTTAGACTGACAGCTGCAGAACCTGCATGGGACCAGAATAGACCCTCTGCATCTGCATGCAGGAGACAGTTGTGTAGCTTAGTCTGTTTGAGGGGCCCCTGACAGTAGGATTGGAATCTATCCCTGGTGCATGGGCTGGCTTTTTGGAGCCCATTGCCTATGGTAGGATGCCTTACTTAGCCTTGATACAATGGGGAGTGGCTTGGTCCTGCCTCAACTGACTCCCCATGGGAGCCATTATCCTTTTGGCAGAGGGGATGGTGGGCGGGTCAGTTTGGGGTGGGGGAGGCTGGGGACAACTGGGAAGAGGGATCAGAGGATGATCTGTGGTTGGTATGTAAAATAAATAAAAAATATTTTTAAATAAAAAAAAGAAGAAAACAAAACAACAACAGCAAAAAGATAAATGAAAGAGAACACCAGTGTACAATGAGTAAAAGTAATCATGAATTAATGTCAGTGGTCTTGGAATTAATTGAAAAAAATCATAGATACTATTTATATATGTGTCAAACATGTTCTGAACTTTAAATATACACAAGAATGTGTTAATTATTTAAGTATGATAAGACACACAGCATGTGATATAATAAAGCACATTATTGCTATTTGCCCCTGAATTAATACAAGTTCCATGTAATCTATCATTTTAAAGGTGATTTTACAAGTGAGTAGAATGGTTCCATTGGCTTGTTTCTATTTTCTTCTGATGCTTCTCTGACACTTCATGGTCTAGACAGCCAATATTTGTTATGTACTCTTCTCTTTACAATATAAATTCATTTGCCATTTAAACTTTTCATTACATGGTACCTCAATCAAGAATTCCCTTCTCTACTGTAGAGTACAAAATATACAAGTACATGGTTGCTTTCTACATCTTAGTGCTGAAAAGTCTATGCCAATGATTCTCAACCTGTGGCATTCCAAGGGGGTCAAATGATACTTTCAAGGGGGCTTCATATTAGAAATACTACATATCAGCTATTTATATTACAATTCATAACAGTAGCAAAATTACAGTTATGAAGTAGCAATGAAATAATTTTTACGGTTGGGGGTCACCACAACATAAGAAACTGTATTAAAGGGTCACTGCATTAGGAAGTTTGAGAACCACTAGTCTATACATAATACAAGGAAGGACTCCAAGTCAGATACAAAATATCTATAGAAAGAATGCTTGCCTCTCAGGAGAAATCCTTCTTATCTTGAAGGTCTTTCCAGACTCATTCAGAGTTTACTGCCCTGAGTGAAGCCTTTTATTTCACCACTTTTGAAGCCAGGTGAAAAACTGAACCCTGTACTTCATCCTTTGACCTTCAGAAAGATCATGTATTTTGGCAGGTATAAAATTAAGATCAATAAAGTCAGTTCAAAAGTGAATGTAGAAAAAAGAGAAAAAAATCTTTTTAAATACTGCACACACACACAGAGAGAGAGAGAGAGAGAGAGAGACTTAAACACACATGTCCTGTTGAAGCATACACTGTCAATGTCTGGAATGTGTTCTGTAATAAACCACGATCTCTAAGAGAATCTGAGTTCTTTAAAAGTAACTAACAAAATTTTATTAACAAATAAAATGTTGATAAACAGATTCTAATGGAGCTCTACATTGTAATAGATTATGATACAATTTTTTAAATAAATCAGTAACTCTAGAATTTGAGCAGTAAAGAAAACTGCATATATGTTTGGATTTGAACATAAAGCCAACAGCGTTTACAGATTTTGGTATATGTTTTCTCTTGTGAAGGAAATTAGCTGACTAAGAGTTGCAAATGAGTTATTCAAAAGGAAACAAATGAAAATTAATGATTAATTTAGCTAGTAAAAGGAAAAATAGCAAAGTGCAATATTAAACTGCTACAAAACTACTTGAAGTTGAAAGCAGAAAATAAGGCATAACACAATAAATTTTGATATTTTCTGTTTTGTGGGGAAAAAAATCCATAACGTAGGGATTTTCAAGGCATAGCAGTGTGGCACAAGAACAGCTCAATTTCCATTCCTGTGCATCACACGTTTGCAAACAGATTTTCTATTCCATTTTCAGGTTAGAAATCTAAATTCCCTATAGGGGGGATGCCTGGCTTGGCCTTGATGCAGTGGGGAGTGGTAAGTCCTGCCTCAATTGAATGGACCAGGGTTTGTTGACTCCCCATGGGAGGCCTTACCCTTTTAGAGAAGTGAATGGTGGGGGTGAGTAGGAGGCAAGGGGAGCCAGAGGAGGTATGGAAAGGGGAACTGTAGTTGGTATGTAAAACGAAAAAAAAAAAAGTACATTAAAAAAAAAAAAAAGAAATGTCAACATATGAAATTCTCTCTCCCATCTTCTATCTTATCTCTCCTCTCCTCTCCTCTTCTCTCTCTCTCTCTCTCTCTCTCTCTCTCTCTCTCTCTCTCTCTCTCTCTCTCTCTCTCTCTTTCTCTCTCTCTCTCTCTCCCACTCCCTCTCCCAACTACATTCATTATAAACAGGTCCCAATTTATTGCCATCAGCTTCTGTTTATAGAGATGTTGATGACAGTTTATCCTCTGTCCTGATGGTTTTCTAAAGTGATAAATCATGTTCGCATCCTGAGTATGAGACTCACGCTTGTCTAGCTCTTTCACTTTTACTTTTCCATGACTGTTCAGGAAACCATTTCAGTGAAGAGGCTGTGCTTTTCTGTTAGTGGATCTGAAAGAAACAAGCAGATGCCATAACAGGCTGCTCAGTCTTCCCTCAGAGATCAGGCCTTAATTTCAGTTTCCTGAGACTTGAGCAAGCAGTTTCTAGGAGGGCCATGAACAAAACACATAGTCCTTACAGTAGCTCCCTTTTTGCACATACTCTGACAGCCGAAGGTTCAGCCAATTGCTTACTGTCTGGGACCTTTCACCAACTTCGTGCTACATGCATTAATCAAGGACAGAGCCTGGGCCAATGAATCAGCTCCCATAGTCAGTAAGCCTAGGCCAGCCAACCTCCATGGCAGATCAAGGACAAAGCCTGGGACTTGTCCAGGCCTTTCCAAAAATAGATAACTACAACCCCCAACTAACCCTAGCCAATTAAAAGTTACTAACATGATTGCCACCCACATAAAACAATTATTAGTCTGTTCCCATGTAATCTGTAGACCCCCAAGCCCCCCTTGCTTTAAAAACCCTGCTGCATTGCTACTCAGGGTCTCTCCTGCTCTGCTGCTGCATTAGGCAGACAGAGAGTCCTGAGTGTTGTACTGGTTTCTCGAAACCCCAGAGATCACCAAGGAGCCAGTTTCTTATACAAGCACATAAGGGTCCTTTTATTGTCAGGTTCAAACCTGGGCCACTGCCAGGCAGATGGAGAGAAATGCAGCTGTGGCCAGGCAGAGCCCAGAGGTAGAGAGTTTTTATAGAGAAAACCCATAAGCTGGGAATTACATCCTTTGGCAATTTAGAATTGGGTAGAAAGGGTATGGGGCAAGGTAATTTTTTGAAACTATTGGTCTAGACTTTCGCTGTGAAACCACATTTGAAAATACTGGGTTGGACTTTCTGGGAGGAAACCACAACTTGTGGGCAGGATAATCTGGGCGGCTCAGCAGGATTATCTAGATATCTTCAAGGGCCATAAACCTCAAACAGAATGTCTGTAGGAACATACTGCCCTGTATCTGTTCTAGTTATCATGGCACATTCCTGAGGTCCTTCCTGGAACTGAGTACAGCAGGTGGTCTAAGATGGTGAACCTATCCTAAGATGGAGTCTGTGTTGTCTTCACACTGAGTTAACTCCTAGTAAAAAGACTGCTTTTGCATTGGATTTGGTCTCTTGGTGGTCTTTGGGGGACTCTGAATACAACAGATCATTCATTAAGTCCTATGATTTGTCAGCTCTATGTTTGCCTCCAAACTGGTGGAATTGATGAGGAAATGAGAAACAAGCCAGTTCTTCATAGAGCCTTGTTTATAAGAGACAGAAGATTGCCTAGGAGACATTTTTTATTTTATTTTCCATGCAGAACTACCTTCACTTTAATGGAAGTGAATATCTTAATAATACTAAGTGTTCTGAATCTAGATCTGTTTGATTCAATAAAGTCCCCAGTTATGCTATTAATCAAACAATTTCTTATTTATTCTCATAGTCTACAATTTTCATTCATGACATTTGCAGAAATTTTTTTCTTTCATTTTTCTTTATTAAGAAATTCTCTACTAAATCCACATACTATCCACAGATTCCCCCCTCCTCCCTCCTCCTACTTCCAGCCCTCTTTCCCAAGCCACCTCGCATCCCCAAATCGAGGTCTCCCATGGGGAGTCAGCAGAGCCCAGCACACTGAGCCTAGGCAGGGCCAAGCTCCTTCCCACTGCACCAAGGCTGTGCACAGGCACCAGGTTCCAGAAGCCTGCCCATAGACCAGGGACAGATCCTGATCCCCCTGCCTGGGTGCCCCCCAAACAGTTCGAGCCAAACAACCATCTTCCGTAGCCAGCGGGCCTAGTCCAGTCCCATGGGGGCTCTGCAGAAAAATTTCTTAGTAATTGAAACATTATACTCAACCATTGTTTTACAACCAAGGTATTTTATTTAGTTATTTAGTATTTATTCTTTGACAGTTTTTATCCCTGTATATGATGTCATTCAGTTCCTTGGGTCACCTGTCCCCTAGGGTATTAAATTGGAATTAAGTAACAGGATAGTAATATAAAATACACATTTTAATATTGGGCTATTTTCTCTATCTTGGGTTTTTTGTTTGTATATTTTTTTTGGTAACAATGACTATTATGGCTTTGGGATCAGTAAAAACAAAATGGAATAGACTTGATATTGATCATTGATACAAAATTTTATGCTCACTATGTGAAGAATTTGATCAATCTAACATAAATTAGCCCAATGCAACATGGCAATAGATTAAACAGCAACGTTATTAAATAATTACAGAAATGCCCACGCTAGTGAACACAAATCTAACTGTAACTTTCAAATCCAGTATTAAAGTATTAAGCAGTTGTCATCCTAAGCCAAACATTTCTTACTAAAATCATCATCTGATAAATAAGAAACACCCTGATTAGTTTCATTAATTGTAGAATCTGTGAGAAGAATTGCACTTTTGATTCATGTTTTCTTGTCCTAAAATTTCATATTACATAAGCGTAATGTTACATTTTAGTGTAGTAATTAACAGATTTATTTTTAAGAAATGCTTAAAAGTTTAGGGTTAAACCTAGGAATTACTATATTATATGTATTCAAACTTTAAATCTCATTTTTGTTACTATAACAGATTTAGAGTTCATCATTTGTCAGACTTAAGTCAGAAAAATTAACTATTTTCTATTTCTATTCACATCTCTGATTTAAGCAGACTTAGATTTTTTTATCCATTATTTTAACTTTTATTTACTTATTTCCTTTTATTTCAAAGTTTCTATAAAATTTTGAAAACTGTAGAAAATAGAAGGAAATGGAAACATCTAAAATCCCACATCCATCCCACATCTAAAGACATACATTAAGTTTTATGTACTATGCATATAAATGTATTCTGAAAGCAAAGCTATCAGTAATTGAGTGTAATGCATTGGAATTTTGTTATGAGATATAGAGGTGGCTCAGCAGCTAAGAGAACTTGTTATCCCTATTTTTTTAAACTTTTGTTGATTCTTTGTAGATTTCACATCATGCATTCCCATCTCACTTATCTCCCTGTCTCCTCGCATTTGTTCTCTGCCCTTGCAACCCTCACTCCATCATTTAAAAGAAAAAGCAAAAACCAAATAAAACAAAGAAACCAAACAAACATAAAAACAAAACCAAAATGAAACAAGAAGCCTGTCGTGGAAGCTGTAGTGTGGCCTGTTATGACACACAGTTTACCCTTTGGTCAGTTCATGTTTACTTTCAAGTGTTCGCTGCCATGAGTCCTTGTTCTGGCTCAAAGCTTCTGGCTTCAGCCACACCACCGAAAAATCTCTGGGTCTCCTTGTGGATCTACTGTTGTTGCCCTGTGTCATGGAGATCCTGCTGTTTGGCATCTGTAGGCTCCTCCCCCTTTTTTGCAGATTCCAAATGTAGTTCGAAGAACACACATGACAGTTCATAAATTTCTGAAATTCCAGTTTCAGGGGCTTTGATGCCTTGTTCTGGCCTCTGAGAGCACCAGGCACCCACATCATGCACATACATCCATGCAGGCAAACACATGTAAAACATAAATATATAATCAAAAAGAATTTTGTCATTCACACACACACACACACACACACACACATATATATATATATATATATATATATATATATATATATATAATTTTAATAACTACCCTCCTTGAAGTATATGATGTCTACATCATCTTAAGAGTATCATGATAATTGTAAGCATTTTATTAAATACATAGACATAATATTATTGATGAATATTATGCAGTATTATAATTTT
Source organism: Peromyscus maniculatus bairdii (assembly GCF_049852395.1). Lineage (NCBI taxonomy): Eukaryota > Metazoa > Chordata > Mammalia > Rodentia > Cricetidae > Peromyscus > Peromyscus maniculatus. The sequence goes on along the minus strand of NC_134862.1, from coordinate 50,599,476 downwards.
TGAAAACAGCACTTTAAGAGGAATTGGTGAACTTGAGACTGCGTACGGCACAGTCTGGCCTTGATGACCTGACCCTCCCACAGCTTTCTGAGGCCTAGGGCTACAGGTTGTGCCATCACTTACAGCTTTGGAATTGAAATTTTATAAAACATACGGTTGGTATACTAGGTAAAATTGAGCTTTTTTGTAAATTTGGGCTCAGCCAGTAGAACACTTCTAAGAAGCCATTTCTATCCACCACAGCATCTTCCATTGCTTTCAGATAGCATTTTTATGTCAGTAAAATTAATTAGATAGCAGAATAATTAGATAATTAGATATCATAAATTTCACTGTCAAACAAACCTGTGGTAGTCTGAATGTAATTGATGCCCCAGACCTGTTGTATTTTAAATATAATTGGCACCCATAAGATCATAGGGAGTGGCACTATCAGAAAGCATGGCTTTGTTGGAGGAAGTGAATCACTGTGAGGTGGGCTTTGGGTGTTTCCTATTCTCAAAATACCACCCAGTGTCTCAATTCATTTCCTGTTGCCTGTGCAAGATGTAAAATTATCAGCTACCTTTCCATCATGTATGCCTGCACTCTGCCATGTCCCACTACAATAATAATGGACTGAACCTCTGAACTGTAAGCCACCCAATTAAATGTTTACCTTTATAAGAGTTTCCATGATCATGTGTCTCTTCACAGCAATAAAAACCCTAACTAAAACAAGACCTTATATTTATATCTTTCACAGCATATGATCTTTGAAAAATTACAGATATAATTGTCACTGTAAAACAAAAATATGAATATATGCCATTATAATGTAATTAGAGGATTAAGTAAAATGATAAAACAAAGGATATTATGTATTGCAGTTATTCAAAAAGTGGCAGTTTCTTTCTGCTCTTATTTCTTTCATTACAGATGGACAAAATGTTGGAAAAGCAAACATTGGGACTGCCTTCATGAGCATTTACACTCACCATGAATTTCCTACAGACAAAAATTACATTTAAAACTAAAGACTCTGGAACTTTAGTATAAAGAATGTTGCTATGAACATGTAAAGTTGGTTGCAAGTTTGAACTAGTAAGCTTGATTAGCTGTGATGTACAATAGTAGTGAATTATGGAGCTGTATATAGAAACATGCATAGAATTTCCTTGTTTTCCTTTTGAGACAACTTGATGCAGGAGTTACAAACTAAATACTGCTGCAACTGTTCTTTTGCATCTGACTACAGAAAGAATTATTTTGGGAACTTAAGGTCTCTCTTACTTGGTGCAATGAGATCCTATTTTCTACACATTGTCAGGGGTTAAACTGCATAGAAGCCACAAATAATGCATTCCCTTATCTAATTTAAACCTATCAAATTATCTGTAACATATGTAATATCATTATCATTATTTGTAAAAAGCTAGAATAGATCACATAGTTAAGAAGACTCACCATGGGGGTATAATTATTCTCAGACTTAGAAATTCTCACAGATCACTGGTAGACTTGGGCCAACATTATGGTTTTCTCATAAGGACAAACAGTTTACCAGGTGTCAGAAAGAACATCGGAATATTTCTATCTGAGAGCTGGTAGATGCACAGGAATACAAGCCTAAAAGCAGCTGAAAATGCTCAATCTCTACTCTCAATTTCACCAAGTAAGTCTTTTTTTTTTTTTTTGAGTTAGAAAAGGAAGTTATTTTCTGCTTTCAGGTTTTTTTCTCATGTGGCTTCTCCATCTAAAAGCTGAGAAAATGTTCATCCCTATAAAAATATGCCTCGAGGTAACATTATATGAACTGAGTAGATTGTATTTATAGATCTAGAAGTGTGTGTGTGTGTGTGTGTGTGTGTGTGTGTGTGCATGCACTCACACACACACAATAGCAACAATTATATTAATCTCAAAAACTGAAAACAACAACAATAGAATATTCACTGTGCCAAATGTCTGAGACTTTGAATTTCTCTGCATTTTAAGAACCACATAAGCCGGGCAGTGGTGGTGCACACCTTTAATCCCAGCAGGCAGGAGGCAGAGCCAGGCAGATCTCTGTAAGTTCGAGGCCAGCCTGATCTACAGAGTGAGATTCAGGACAGGAACCAAAACTACACAGAGATACTCTGTCTTAAAATAAAAAACCAGAACCATATAACTTGCTGCCAGTTTAAGAACCACATAACCCTCATTTTTAAAGGGCTCAAAGTGTTAAACCAGGAAAATACAAATAGTCTTTGTATTTAAGATCAACTATTATTAATTCATTTCCAAAATACCTATCAACTTAACTTCACATAATCATAGCATTAGCACCAGAATATAAAGCTCATGAGAGCATCTTGGAATTCTGTACACACATCTCCATTCCTTGACCTATAAGACGAAGAAAGATGAGAGTTCTTCTCACTGATGTCCCTGGATAGCTGATCATTCTGGACTAGTTCTTTTTTTTCCCCCTTCATTTCCTTTCATTTGATTTCAAGGAGTTGCAGAAGATGCCAGATAAATGGCATGTCCTTAGCCTGAGTATATGGTATAAAGCAGAGTTTTAACTTGTCTTCCTGTATTTTGGTAGGTGTGGTTCTTAAATAGCACAGGGGACCCTCCCTGAAAGGAAGAGGCAGAGTAACACTTTAGTTACTGGGTGTTTGCTTTAATTTTTTTCCTATGTGTATTTTTTTTCCACAGTTCATTCTTAGTTTTAGGCACTTAATAAATGTCAAACCTACTACATTATTTTGTGTATGTTTCTATGCTTATTTGAGGCTCAAAACAACCTGATATTTAGGTTATCTTATATAAATACACAATCTGCAGTAAAAAGGGGACAAGCACTGTGTGTAAGGATTGTGGATTGACAGCAAGCACGCGAGATTTAAGTGTCTGAGTCTCACTATTATATCATATTGTGATCCTAGGCCAATACTGGCAGATGAGCTATTCCAGTGCAAGGAAATCCAAAGCATGGAAAGAAAGCCTGCAAAGAGGGTTGTTTTTTCCCTTAAGACTTTCCATACTTACTTAGGTAGGAAAGGAAGTAATGGTTCTTAATCAAATAGTTTAAAGGAAATTTTTCTCAGCCTCTGACATGTCAGCATTTTAATATTAATGAACCAATTTTGTATTATGGTTTTAGATACTTATGAGAGAAAAGTAATTCAGTGTCACAAATATTTTCAATGGGTTACTAATAATTAGAATTATTCTAATGAGCTTGTAAATACAGAGGTAAATATCTTTAATTTCAAAAGTGAAGTTGTGGTTAATTGAAATATCTCCATCACTAATTCTAACATTATAATTTCATTTTCCATCCTTAATGATAGTGTATTATTTTTCTTTATTTTTACTGAATTATTTCCATACCCAGTCTCTTCTGTTTCTGGGGGGAAAAGGTCTGAAATTGTCTCATTTACATGTTAGAGTAAGTTTCAATGTATAGAAATTTCCTCTTACTGGGAAGTAAATATATTATGGTATAAAATGTCCTTGACTGGGTTTTTTTGTTCTTCTGTAGGCATGATAGGGTGCCTAGCTGTTCAGACTTTACACCAGGGAATGATAAAAATTAATATACCTATTTTCAAACCTCACTGTTATAAACATTAAATATGCATTCAATGATTATTTTACAGCAAAACAATCTGCTTCTTATATATTCTTATTTGTTGTTATGGTTATTTTTTTCTATTTAATTGGCTCTAGCTCACATCTGCAAGGGCATTTCTTTGAGGGATTTTTCTAGATTAGGTTAATTGAGGTGGAATGACCTACCCTAATTGTCCAACTGAATGAACAAATATGTGAACGAACGTGGGCTGAGCATCAGCATTCATCCCTCTTTGAGTCTGCAGGTGAATGTGTGAACATCTGCCTCAAGTTCTTGCAGCCATGACTTCCCTGCCTCGATGGGGTGTATCCTTGAAGCATGAGCCAATGTGAATCCAACCTCTCTTGTTTGTTTCTGGCCAGGTATTTTCTCACAAAAAAATAAATAAATAAATAAACAAAAAATATTGATGCTTCCTTTACAAATTTTTGAAAAATTAAGCATTCAAAGCTGAGCAGTCATCTGTGAAGCACAAATACTGCACTTTCCTAAAAAGGAATATCAAGGAGCCACAGCAATGCATCAGGATGAAAGGCTAGGCTCTGTCCACCTTTGGGTGTTAGCCCGCTTTAGACTGTATGAAACCCAATGAGGAAATAGTCGTCTCTAAATCATCTACCGCCATTCAGAAACTCCAAGTCATTCCTAATATTGTTGAATGTTTAAGAGCAAACTATTTGAATGGAATGTGTCCCTTTCCTGGTGTGACTTTATTAAGAAAAGACTTACAATGATTCAATATTAAATAACAGTAAAATACATAACATATAAAATTTCCCATTCATAAGAGTACCAAAATGATTACAGGTTTAAACAAAAGTTATAACCCTTAGTCACCAGAATCATATGATAAAATTGGGAAAACTTTAATTGTAAATTTCATTTTGTTTATGTGTTTGTTTATTGTGTTTATGTACGGTATATGTACAGGAATGTGTGTTTGTATGTGTGCTTGCCAGTGAACACACAAAGACACCAGTGGAGGCTATTGGGTGATCTTTGTCACTCTCACCTTGTCCCAATGAGACAGGGATTCTCAATGAAATTGGAGGTGGAGGAGCAGCCAGTAAGCCCAGAGAGCTTTCTGCATTCACTCCCTGCAGTCCTGGGGTAACTTAGTTACATGGGTGGTAGAGATTCAAGCTCAGATCCAGGTACCTGCACAGCAATCACTCTTTACCCCCGGAGCCAGTCCCTCAGTCTCCTAAACTCAAAACAACAGTATATAAGAAAGCACTTATGTTCAACTAAGGCAAAAAAAAAAAAAAAAAAGGATTAGTTTTGAGAATTCAAGTGCCATACTAGAGGGTTTAGGAGATTGAGAAGAGGGCTCACTGAGTAAGGACACCAGAGGTCTAAAACATATATCAGCTCAAAGAGACTGTGAAGCTATTTGCAGTTAATGCCTGCTGCCTAAGGAGAAATCAGCTTTCTCCAATGGAGTATCAAGGTGTACATTAAACACACTCAAGGGCAAGCCCCAATGCTGAGGAGTAGAGATAGTGAGCACAAAACAGACTCCATGGTGTGTGTGTGTGTGTGTGTGTGTGTGTGTGTGTGTGTGTGTGTGTGTGTGCACATTTAGGTTGGTTTTGTTATTTTTTTATTCATTTTTATTTCATTTTCGTGTTTTCTTTTTCTTTCTTTTTTTGAGATAGAGAGAGAAAGAACATGAAGTTGGGAGGGCAGAGAAGTGGGGAAGGGCTGAGAAAAGTTAGGAGAGGAGAAAGAATATAATAAAAGTATTTTGTATGAGAAAATTTAAAAGAAAATAAAAAAAGAAAATATTCAGCTTAAACTAAGCTTGCCTTTAACCTCTATTAACTCATTTCTGGTGAAAGTTCAGCATGGGTCTTGTTAGCAGGTAGACGGTTCAGTGTGGCAGCGAGAAAACTGCTTTGGGGATATTTTAAAATGTCATACAAGTCTTAGATTGTCTCCTTATTTCTCTCTTAACAGAAAAACAAAAGCCTTAATATTTTTACATATGAAAAAAATGACCTCATAACTATGAAGTAGTTTCTTAATGGAACTGTTTCAAACTATGCCTCAGAATTAAATGAAATCTGTTTTATAAATGCACATACACAAAATAAATCAGTTAAAATGGACTTCAAAGACTACTATCCAAATCGGGATAAATCTTATGGCAAGATTTCTAGAGAAAATTATAGGTGGAGATTAAGTATAGTTTTTGTTTGTTTTGTTTTGCTTTACATTAACCTGAAAATTTAGAAAACTCTCAAGGTAAACTCAACTAACTATGGATAGGGAGCTATTCTTGATAAGATTAGAATCAGGAATCAGTATACAGTCCTGTTCTTTTTAATCTTCCTCTTAAACATGCTCTAAGCCTCCATAGCATCCTTATGTTGAAATCAAACAGAATCCAGCTTCTCATTGTCATCTCTGGTCAGTATTTTACACTTCAGCCCCCTTCTGGCACTTGTCGTTTCAGACTTACTGCCTCTTCTACTTACCTTCTGTTACTCAGGTATCTACTAAAATACAAAGCTCATCTTGCCAGTGGTCAGGAAGTCTTCTCAAGAACTGCTTGTTAGCCTACTTTGCTTAACATTTTAATCAACTTTATTAGTCAATAATTATGGACTTATTCCCTTGCTGAACAATATGATTTTCTGAAAAAGTGCATAGCCAACATTGTATTTTATACTTTACAAAATACATTGTTATATACTGGGTGACAAACATGAGCATCTTCATTACAAAGCTAAATTCTCCAGAAGGCTACTAGTCCAGCTTCCATTTGAGAAGAAAAGCTCCTGAAAGCTCATGGGAATCAAACTATGCTGATTCTAGGACCCTGGAGCAGGCCTACTAGATAGGAGTCACTAGCAGATTTTTTTTGTTACTTCTAATTTAAATGCTTATAGTTGACCCTACACAAAGAAAGTTGGTTTTCTTTTTAGTTCCATTTATATCATTTCTAAATATATGTAAGGTATGTGTCAAATTTTGAAGTGGATTTAAAGCTGCCATACAGGAAGATGCAGACATGTCTCAGGGTAAAGGGCACTTGCACCTATTCCAGAAGACCTGAGTTCAGTTCCCAGTACCCTTCCATGTCAGCCAGTTCACAACCTCCTGTCATTCCAGGTTCAGAGAGGCCAGTGCCTTCTGGCTTCAGCTGGCACCCACACACACTTATGACATATACATATACAAATACACACAACACAAAAAAGAGTATCTTTAAAAATGCTTTTAATAACTACTATAGCATTAAAACTGAGAGGGAAAATGCAGTACCATAAGTGTGTTTTATAGTGTATTTTAAGTGGAAATCTGGGTCACAGGCTTGGGCTAAAGAAGCAAGCAGTCTTTAAGACAGTTGTGCAGAAAGCCGCAAGCTTCAAAATTTATGAACACAGATAAGAGGGTCCTGTGAAATAGATTTTGATAATATCACCAAAATTTCATGGAAAAAGCCAAGGATAAAATGTTTGAGCAACATCCTCAAAGCCTAATACTTAGAAAAGTCTATGATAGTAAAGATAAACCCACAGGCAGAGATCTGGCTTCCTGGGGCTCAAGAACCTATCATGTCTCAGTTTGTGAAATGCCAGAGGTATAGTCAGGGAATTATACCATACACCCTTTATTTAGGTCTTTATTAAAAGTGATTTCCCATCTTCCTGTATGTTTAATTATGTTAACTACACAACACTTTATGTCTTCAATTTCTGAGATTATATGTAGAATTGCCATTGTTAACTTATCAGAGTGGATAAATAAATTACATCAATTTGTAATTATGATAAAATGTTTGGCTATTCTCTTCTTAGGTTTAATCGTATTTTCTTTCCTACATTCTAGATGCACTCAAGCAAGCTAAAGCACGAGACAGTTATTTTTATAACAAACAAAACAAAGAAATTGAAAACAAATTCATAAACCTTTGCAAATTAGAACCTTATCAGAAAGAAGATATGATATTAAAACAATAACATTTTTATTATTTTTTATTATTAAAAATTTTTTAATTCATTTTACATACCAATCACAGATCCCCTTCTTCCCTCCTCTCGCTTCCCCTGCAACCCTTTCCCCATTCTCACCTACAAAAAAGTAAGGCCTCCCATGGGGAGTCTGCAGAATCATAAAGAGACAACCCAACCAAACTAGTGGACACTCATGAAACTTAGACCAACACCTGTGGAGCGTCCACGGGACTGGAGTAGGCCCTCCGCATAAGGGAGATTGTTGTGTAGCTTGATCTGCTTAAGAGGCCCCCTGGCAGTGGGATCAGGATCCATCCCTGGCGCATAAGCTGGCTTTTTGGAGCAGCTACCTGTGGTGGGACACCTCATACCAGGTGATAATGTTTGCTTAAATTCTCTGGTATTTATGTTTAACAACAATGGTACAAAATAATGATTTACCTTCAGAGATAGAGATACTGTTTTTTAGATGTTCTTAACCCCAAATACAATAAATAACAATATTGATTTAATGGCAGCCGTAATATATGTATAAGTACTTTTATAAATGTATCCAGTTTAACTTGGATCATTTGTTTTCTTAACTTTTTTTTTTACATATTCTATGTTTATTCTGGGTATTACTCCTTCATCTAATGCAAAGCTAGTAAAGATATAAATAAAAATGGCTAATATATAATTTTAAATGATCAGCCCCCAAAACATACATAGAAATAATATTATACAGACTGAGAAGATTATAGATATATATTTAGGAATATATAAAAAACATTATATATTATATATCATAATTAATGTATTTACATATGCACTTAGGAATATATATATACATACATATGTGATATATATATATCACAGTTAATAGATAGATAAATGATAGATGGATAGATGATAGATAGACAGATAGATAGATTTTAATGAAAAATCAAAATGCCATAGATTTGAAGGGTATTCAAAGAGGAAGGGAAGGCGAAATTATATAATTACAATTTAATTTCAAAAAATAAAAGAAATAACTTTTTTAAAGCATGCAACATCCTTAGCAATTAAAGAAATGAAAATTAAAACTGTTTTGAGATTTCATCTTATCTCCATCATAGTGCTTAATAAAACAACTGACAATAAATGCTGGTGTGTATGTGAAGAAAGGGGAATCCTCATTCTTTGTGCATCTGATCACAATCTGGTGGAGACACTATGAAAATCAGTGCAGAGGATTCTCAAAAAGCTAAAGTACATCTTTTATATGATCCAGCCACGTCACTCTTAACATGTGCCAAATGGACTCAATGTCCTACCCAAAAAATACTTTCTCAGCCATGTTCACTGTCGCTCTACTCACAGTAGCTAGGAAATAGAAACATCCAAAATGTCCTTCCGCCGATGAATGGATTAAAAAAAGTGATACATATGAAAATAGAATTCTAGTCATCTGTAAGTGAAAAATGAAATCTTGATATGGGCAGAACTAGAAAAGATTATCGCTTCTCGGCCTTTTGGCTAAGATCAAGTGTAGAACTAGAAAAGATTAGAATGAACCCAGACCCAGAGGGACAAAAGCTATGTTCTCTCTTAATTGTAGACCCTAGCTATGAGTCTTTACGTGTGATTGTATAACATGGCTAAACCTCAGTAACAAGGAAAGTAAACAGGGTCTATTTGGATGAGGGAAGGAAGTCTAGAGAGGGGACATAGGAAATAGGAAGGGAATAATGAGAAAAAATGGGGATGCAACTGGTGAATTGGAAGGAAAGCAAGGCAGAGGAAGAAGGAAGGGTGGAAAGAGGGATAAACATTAAAATCTTTGAAAAATTTTGAGGGGTACACATTAATTTAGTTTATTAAAATACATAGATGATACATCTTTTTTTTTTTTTTGTTTTGTTTTGTTTTTTCGAGACAGGGTTTCTCTGTGTAGTTTTGCGCCTTTCCTGGAGCTCACTTGGTAGCCCAGGCTGGCCTCGAACTCACAGCGATCCGCCTGGCTCTGCCTCCCGAGTGCTGGGATTAAAGGCGTGCGCCACCACCGCCCGGCGATACATCATTTTTTACATATATACATTTCTATGTTATATACACACATTATGCACACACATATGAATCTATATGTATAATTTGAATGAAGTTATACCACTGGAGATGATAATGCTTTCCCCAAGAGCCATGAAACATCTAACAAAACTCCTGTGCCAAGCATGGGGAACCTCCCTTTGATGACCTGAATTCCGTAGCCAAGGAAAAGGAGAGAATGGAATCCCACAAGTTGTCCTCTGACCTCTACACATCCACTGTCTTGGTAATGCCCACTGCTCCACACAAAAATAAATAAATTAAAAATTAAAAATAATAAGCACCACTTGTAATGGAAAAAAACTGCTGTTCACTTAAGGACACAATATTAATATCACCCATGAAACATTATTGAATGAAAATATTTTTAACTTAAAGAATCAAACTATACAAATTCTAACTAATAACCATTCTATAAAGCTGTTTATCCATGACTATGCCTAAAATACATTTTAACCTGCTGAATGGCAAAATAAATCTGAATAAACATCACAACGCAATTCATGACATTAGAGTTTTCCATTTTAATATGTACATTATTAGACCTGCAGGAGGGGTGTATCATATATTATACATTACTCATCATACATTAAATTCTACATTAGATTATGGTTGTGGTTTGATATTTATTTGAGCCTCATACAAACACACTAGCATGTTACTGATACAGAGGTGGGGACTGAGGCGATACAACAAAATAACTGAAATTCCTAAGGGAATGAAATATGAATTTATATTTAAAAATGACTGCATGTTATATAAAGAAAAGATAGAGAGACTGTGTGAAGGCGAGGTGTACTGATATTTATTAAACTTTTCCCTTAAATGGAGAAAATGGCTTTGATATGAAAATAATGTTCACATTTGACATTTTTTTTTGTATTTGATGTAGGAATCAGTGACTGCTTATACCACTAATGGAAAAAAACAGCTGTTTAAACAGTGTTTCCATGTTGTTAATGAATTACACAGTATGCACACTCCTTTAATCACTAAATTTCTATGAACACGAACTGTCAGTTATTACTTGATTAATCCTTGGGAGAAAAGAGCAAGGAAAGGCAACATAAATGTTGCTCACTATGATTGTAGACACACCTTGAAATTAACTGATCATCTTAGGCTGCAGGAGAAGCCTTGGGCACAGAAACAGGACACTGAAGCTCCCCTGCCAGTAGCGATTATTTTCAAATTGTATTTGATTTATTCTCCTTTATAAATATTCTAATTTAAAATTACTTGATCTATGAGTGAGAATATTCAAGAGATATTTTCAGTTTAAAGTTATTCACAAAGAAATATACAGAAACTTTGGTATTTTATGATTTAGAAGAAAGAATATGAATGGCAATTTAATATTGCCGTATGAAGTTTCTGATAATCAACATGAAATTACAGGTTCATAAAAACATCACCCCACTCAACAGACCTTCATGACACTATATAACAGATTGATTTTAAATGTAGTGTTGTGATTAGTCTCAGCAAACAGAGATTACTGTGTATAATTAGTTTTAGTGACTCAGAAAAAATATTATCTATAGTGATTGATGATACTCCAGCTATGAATGTGAGAGTCAATAATTAAATTAAATTACTTTCAATGCATGAGAAGAGTTTATGCCATTTTAGTAGCTTAAATTGTCCTTATCTCAAAAATGTCAGCAGTGTTTTGGTTCTTAAATTTTCTTTAAGTCCTCTTTCCTCTAACAGATTTATATCCAAATTTCATTATACAATAATTAGTGAAAATTTTCAAATATAATATATTTGCTGCATTGCATAAACATTTGTGATAGGCTATCTTCAAACAATTCTTCCTTGGGAATATTTTAGAAAACATGTCCTATTATAAACAGTGACTTTACCTTTGTCCTTTGAGACTGGAGTGTTTTTTTGAAAAAAAAAAATTATTTATTTGTCTGTTTGCTTATTTGGTTTGTCTTTAGCTGTAGGTCTGTATATGTGTGCACATGTATGTACAGTACCCACAGAGACAAAAGAGGTTGTCAGTTCCCCAAAAGATATATTTCCTGGGACAGAAGTTTTTTTGTTTTTTGTTTTGTTTTGTTTTTCATATTTTTTGGAAGCCCCTTGGGCTGTTAACTCTGGGAACTGGTTTTTGTTTGTTTGTTTGTCTGGGTGTTTGTTTTAGTTAATGCAGCCTGCACCTTCCTAGGAACTTTGTTGTTGTTGTTGTTGTTGTTGTTTCTTCACTAATGCTCATTCAGATACTACAGGCAGAATCCTTTACTTCAGTTGTTAAACGATGACAGCCTCTCTTCACAACTCAATTGCACTCTGACTTGTACAAGGATAGATATTTTAAAACTCTAATTTCCTTAAAATTCAGTAGTATTTATTCTGGGGGGGCATCTGTTTTTCATTTATCCACTTCTGACTGTAGCCTACTTGAGGGCAGTAAGCCTGGCTTTTTGAGTTCAGGTATTTGAGCTCTTACCTTACTGTTTCATAACAAATTATCAATGGTTATAAGAAATCCCATGGTTAATATACATTCTTTTGGGTCACTCTTTTCCTCAAATATTCTTTTAGTATAATTGTCTAAACTTTTCTCTAAGCTATTCATTTTTTCGAAGAGCAATTTACTCACTTCCCATAATGGGCAATGCAATTGACTCCAACATTTCAAAAACTGGATGAAAGAAAGGTATTTGGATCCCTGAGCTAACATAGCAATTTTACCAAATTGACTGGAAATTTGTCTCTATTCTGCTTCTTCCTTTCAGTGCATGCTATTGGCTCACCCTTAATGTTTCCTCCACAGGCAGATACAATGAAGATTTCTCTGCTCAATTAGTTCAGTTTCATCATGCGATTCTTTTTCCTATTATGAAAATATATTGAAATGAAAATCTACTCTTATTTCTTTCCTATGTAACCCCCCACATACCTTGTGATATATTGACTGCATTTATTCATTTACAAAATTGTTCTGACAGAAGAATAAGCGTCATAAAAATACAGTGTGTATGTCTAACTAGAAGTCCTACAGAAATCTTATTTATGATAATGTTCTCAGTGATTCAACTTATTATATAATTAATTAGTTTTATGTTAAGTTGTAAATACAGCCATCCACCACTGAATAATGGGATATGCAGTTAGGTGATTTCTACATTATACAAACATCATAAATGTACTTATAAAATCTAAATGGTGCATCTTAATAACTCAGTGTACCTTCTTGATCAAATCAAGAGCTAAATTTTATACAAGTTGTATTACGCTATGGCTGGGATAAAACATACATTATTTACAGGCTAAATTAAAGAACCACACTTTAATATAATGGAAAATGGAAATGCAAGAACAAATGCAACTGTTATTTATTCTCAAACATCATATACTATATATAATCAGGTGCTGTAATTGTCTGTGATAGGCAGTACAGAAGGTTTGTTTGAACTGGAATATAACAAACACATGAATAATCTACTGTGCTGTTAGCTGTGATGGCTGCCCTATCCATAGGAAAGAAATCTTCAGCTTTATTACAAACTCAATATGTACATGGTCTGTTGCTGATGAGGTATCATTGTGTGTGGGGGTGTACATAGCTATATGTTATATATTTATGAGCAACATGAATTCAAAATGTCTAGCAAAAGATATCACACTTGAATATCAGTCACATGCTTCAAATTATTTAATCTAAATTTTACGTATTAGCAATTAAATCTGAAATAATGTAACAGCAGGAAAACTTTATCGTTTTGCCTCAACAATTTTCAAGATTTTTCTTTCAAAAATTTAAATCTCTTCATTTGCTTAACTATTCTCTATTCTTTATATTCTGAGGTTGTTCTCCTTAGTATTTATATTTAAGGATTTAGCTCTTTGATCTGAGAACTTGACTCTTCTATTTAACTCTTTAAAGGAGCAGTTAAGGACTTATCCTATAGTCCAAGTTTTAAACCATATGCTTCTTTCTTAATGAACTGATCCATACCTAGCGCTTTCATGCTACCCTTAGAAAACAGCCTCTGAATATATGGTTCCAGCGTGATTCACCAACTGCTAAATCAATATTTCCATATGAGTAAGTGACTCATGTCAAAGTCTTCCAGGCATCACCCTTCTTTCACTGTGTCTCCTTTGGTATTCTTGTTTAACTTCTATGCTAATTACAGTCACAATTCACTCCAACTGCATAGTGAATTCAGTTGTACAAGACAGTACCTTTAAGTGGTTCATGATTCTTCTTAACCCTCTGTTACAAAAAAAAGATCCTGTTTTTAGACACATTAAAGTTCACTTCCCATATATTTCAAAAAGACATTAATATTACCTACATTAATGTCACTATACTTTCAAACCAAATTATATCATCTGTGACCGTATGACTATAGATTCATCTCTTTTTGTCCTGGTTATACCTTCTGATCTCCAATTGCTTCTCCATACTATAAAAGAATAGCAATTTTACAATAGTATTAGTTTGAGATGATATTTAAAACCTCTTCAATGAATTTTTTTATCTCCTTTAGGGCAAGGAGATAAAAATTCCTAATTTGACATATAAGTCCTGCATCATATTTCCCCAGCTGACTGAGCATATTTGATACAATGTTTATAATGTGCAGCCAGTCGATCTGGGTTCAAATCCAATGCTGTCCTATATTATCTTGTGAACTATTTTCAACTATCGTGCTCTTTGGACCTAAGTTTCTAGATGAGTATGGACAGTTCCTACTTTCCATAAGTATTTAAAACATGAATATGGTAATTAACAGAAAGCACACACCAAGAACATAAATTTACAGGTGTTTATCATGTTCTCATATGCATTACATTATTGTTGCCCTTACATTTTCTGTAACATAGTAATAAAATTGCTTGCTTTTGTTGTTGTTCATACAATGCACATTTACCCACTTCACTTTTGGCATAGGCTACCTCCTCCATCTGAAATGATCTGCCTGTCCCAGACTCCACTATCTCTGACATAAGCTCTACCCCATCCTTCAGGTTTCAATTTTATGAACCTGATCTAAAACTTTAAGCCATTCAAAGTGATTTCTGCATTCATTCAAGGAACACTTTTAATTTTTTTTATTGTGCTTTACTACTAATTTTATTATTGCTCTGGGAATGTGAAATGAGTATTATAACTGTTTTCTTACTGATTTGTGGAAAATAATTGAAAGTGCTTCACCTAGTCATTTCAGGAGAACTACGCTGTAATTTCTTGGGGATTTTTTTTTCTGTTTTTAAGTGTTTATTTAAATTACTTTTATGAAATATACTTTGCTTTATTCTTTCCCCCCACTCAACTCCACTCAGATCTTCCCCACTTCCTGTACCTACCCCACTTCATGTTCTTCCTCTATTTCTAAAAAACAAACAACAAAACCACACACACACACAAAAAAACTACCACACTAGATGTGGCATATCCTTTTATATTACAGAGTTTTAAATGGAATGATACGAAGATTTTTGATTTCCCTGGGGGAATATACCCCCTTATGCTTAAATTTGCTCTTTTTTGTTCTGCTAGTGTGTTCTTATATGTTTCAAACTACAATAAAACAGAAATGTAAAACTGCTGTTCTTGGTTTTATAAATCTATAGAATACCAGGCATTGAGATATCTTCTATAGCATTACTAAATATTTTTAATTTAATATGTTTAAATCTCTTTAGTAACAAAAAAAATTGTTGCTAGGGTTTGGATATCCCCCATGGAGTCCATTTTAAAACTTGGGGTTCATTGTGGTACCATTAGGGTCTGGAAGAAACCTAAGAGTTGGAGTCCAAAAATAAGTTCTTGTGTAACTGGGGCATGTCCTCAAAGTGGATCGTAGTACACTTCTTTGCTTTCCTTTGGTTCTTGGGTATAAGATTGTGTTGGTCCCTACAAACACTACAAACAACAGAGAAACAAACTGCAAAAGGCAAGAATGAAACTTATTTCAGCACAACTTAGCCAAGCTGATTCAAACTTTAGAATCTGACACTACTCCAGTTTACTTTAGATATATTTAAATACAGTAGAATTTTGGGGGAAAAAAAGTTTCCTGGTAACAATTATCTGTAGCTGGAAAATTTCTCTCCAGCTCCTACCAAGGTCCGCCAGTCCCAGAGCCCACTTATAAAATAAACACACCGACTCTTATATTATTTAAACTGCTTGGCTATTAGCTCAGGCCTCCCATTGTCTAGCTCTTACTCTTATACTAAGCCCATTTCTGCAAATCTATATGTTGCCACATGTTCCGTGGCTTTACCTGTTGCCTCTATATGATGCTCCCTGAATGGCATCTGGTGTCTCCCTTCCTCTACCTTCCTCTTTTTTCCTCTCTCCTCTCTCCTAGTCCCACCTATACTTCCTGTTTGACTAATGGCCAATCAGTGTTTTATTTATACAGAGCGATATCCACAGCAATGATCTCAATCCCATGTACACAATAAAGCTGAAGGCATGGCTACATTGAACCTCTTTGCAAATTATATGTGACCCCTACCTCAAGATTGGTTCTATAGTTTAAGGGCCTAGGATCTGATGTGGTCTCTGACTGAGATAACAGAGAAGTCAGACCAGGCTGTAAGGTACTCCCCTAAGGATGGGTTCCACTGATTGAGAAACAAAGCTAAGTGCAAAGATCTAGGGAGAAAGAATCTGAGTTACTTATTTGTGAGGAATGTAGTTGAGGCCTGACCCTACAGATAGCAAAAGTCACAAGGTTATTTACAACATCTACAGCATTCTGGGTAAAAAACAGGTAAACATGACCTCCATTGAGACAACTTTGAGTGATTAACATTCCTTGTTACTCTAGTGCTTATCTGTGAGCTTATGCCCTTTACATAAGGCAAGTGGTTTTCCTCTATCAAGAATGTCTTCCATGTTAGACTACCTCCTTACAGGCCCAATACACAGGGGAACAATTGATCAGGGACTAGAACTTCAAAAACTAAGAATCAAAATCAAACTTTTTTTTCAAGATGCTTGTTCCAGGTATTTATCATGGTGAAGGACACCTGATTAATACACCCCTGTCCTAACCTTACTACCCATTTTGTAGACTGGATAATGAGACACTTCTTATATACATTCAAATTACATTAGCATAAACAAAATTAAATTTAATCAGTAGGCTTACAAAACTCAATTGATATTCTATTTTTTTTTTGGAAAAATAAAAATAATTAGCTTATCCCACAAAATATTTCCATAAGTTACATTATCAAATGTAATATCAAAATTAAAGAATTTTCTATATCACTGTAGACTAATGTTCCAATGCAATAGAAAACTAATTTTCTTGATACTTTTCTATTGCTCTGACAAAACACTATGGACCAAGACAAAAAATACATGGGAGCATGGTGTTAGAACAATAGCTGAGGGCTTACATGTGATCCATAAGCATGATGAAGCATAAGAAAGAGAGCCAAACTGGGAATGGTATGGGCTTCTGAAACCTCAGGGTCCATTCCCAGTGACACACACCCTCCAACATGACCATACCTCCCAAGAGGTCCACCAACCAAAGACCAACCATTTGAATATATGAACCTATGGTGGTCACTTTAATCCAAAAAAAAACCCACTGTTTCTAAGTTCCATATAGAATTATCAATTATGAAATGTGAAAGAAAAAAATCTCATTTTTTTCCCCTTAACATTTAACCATTCAATAAAAACAAAGTTGACAGAGAAAATGACAGGGAAAAGCCCAAGAGATCTCAATCCTTCACAAAGAACTACAGGGAACTAATTAATGCTGAAAGTGAGAGGAAATAGTATTCTCCGAAGAAAAGCACATTAATTGGTTTTCCAATACCAAATGGTGAGCCAAGAAGATTGAGTACAGTGTATCTAGGGCTGCATATGTGTATACACATACATATATGCATATAATAACAATAAAAAATAAGACATGGATATTAAAGAGAGCCAGGAGCAGTATATGGGAGGGCTTGGAGATGAGCAAAGGGGAGGGAGAAATGATATAATTAAACTCTAATTTTAAAAATAAAAGAAAAATATTTAAAAAGCAAAGAGTAGTTTATGATTTAGTGATCCAAAGAAGAGTATTGAGTTTTGGGTCTGCTGATTCCTACTCATGCCCATAATAGAATGGAGAGCTATATTTTAATATTCAGAAACATCTAAGAGATCACTCCAAGAAACACACAGTGGCTTCTGGTGTTCTTGAAAGGGCACAGTGTATTTCCTGACTCTTAGTCTCCTAAAGAACAAAACACTTGACCAGTAGATGCTAGGGGATAAATGAAGGATAAAAGGGTCTGAGCTGACACTGCCTTTCTGTTTTCATACCTGGCAGCTATCAGTATTATTACCACACTGTGTGCAAGACCACAGACCTGCAGTGACATGATGAAAGTGCTTGGGCCATTCTTTCTTATTGTCCTATACCTTAATGATGGGCTGCAATGAAACAAAGCTTGAAATAAACTTGACTGATAAAGAACAATTAGGAAGAATCAGAAATCAGAGACAGCAGGAAACCCTTTTATTAAACTCTCTCCTTGTTTTACATTTATATGAGGTAAATCACTAGTTTCCTCTCTCCAGTCAGAATCAGAAGTACAATTTTCACCCTGCATGCTCTCAACTAGCTTCACAATCACAACTAGCCCTAAAACCACCATGTAATTTACAAGTTCCATAAAACCTCCATTTCTGAATGATGCTATATGATCTTATCCGGTGATGTTCCATCAATAGGGCAAATTTAAAAAAAAAAATGGATTTCATCGAGCATAACTTCTGACTTCAGCCACATTTGGGGCATGATTTTGTCTTTATTCAACCTCAAGACTTAATTTAATTTCCCTCCACCTAAGGAAGAGACTATGAAGCAGATCCACCCTAGAAAGATCCCATAAATAACATCCCTTAACTCATGAAACACCCCCCAACTTTCCCCAAAATAGTCATCAGCTTTTCAATTTGGAGGCCTTCTAGTATTGCTACTCAGCCTGTGTTCACATTTTTTTTACATTTTATTTTATTTAAAAATTATTTTTATTTTGCATACCAACCCCCTCCCTCCCCTTCTCCTGCTACCCTCCACCCTCCCACCCCACCCCGTATCCACTCCTCATAGGGATAAGGCCTCCCTTGGGTAGTCAACACAGGCTGGCATACCAAGTTGGGGCAGGACCAAGGCCCTCCCTGCTGGATCAAGGCTGAGCAAGACATCCCACCATAGGGAATGGGCTCTAAAAAGCCAGTTCATGTACCTGGGATAAGTCTTGGTCCCTCTACCGCCCCCCCCCCCCTGCAAACAGATCAAGCAACACAACTGTCACTCACAATCAAAGGGCCTTGTTCGGTCCCATGCAGGCTTCCCAGTTGTCAGTTCAGAGTCTGTGAGCTCCCACTAGCTTGGGTTGGCTGCCTCTGTGGTTTTCCTTATGACAATCTTGACACCACCCCCCATAATTCCTCCTCCCACTCTTCAATTCATTGAAATTTGTTGGCAAATAGATGGAACTAGAAAAAAAAAATCATCCTGAATGGGGTAACCCAGACCCGGAAAGAAAAACATGGTATGTACTCGCTCATAAGTGGACATTAAATGAAAAGAAAGGAAAACCAGGCTACCATCCACAACCCCAGAGAAGCTAGATAAAGAGGAGGACCATAAAAGGGTCACACCTGAATCGCCCCATGAAGGGGAAATGGCTAAGTCCTCCTGGGTAAACTGGGGGGCAGGGGTGAGCAGTGGGAACATGAGGGATCTGGATGACCAAGTTGCAGGGAGGCAGAGAGGGAGACAAGTGAAAAAGATATCTTGACAGAGAGAGCCATTAGGGGGTTAGAGAGAAACATGGTACTAGGGAAATCCCCAGGAACCCACAAGGATGACCCCAGCCAAGACTCCTAGCAATGGTGGAGAGGGTGCTTGAACTAGCCTTCCCCTGTACTCAGATTGGTGACTACCCTAATTATCATCATAGAACCTATATCCAGTGACTGATGGAAACAGATACAGAGGCCCACAGCCATGCACTTGGCCAAGCTCTTGTATTCCCTCAACAACAACAACAACAAAAACGTCTTTTTATGCTAGTCTACTATTTCCTCTTACACATTTTTCACCAATGAGACCAAGAGCATAGCCAGAAAATGGCTTGACATTCCTTGTTACAAAATACATCAGTATTACTCATAAAAATGTCCATTTAGAACCTTATCAGAAGTGGTCAGGAATATGTTGCAGTATTCCATGAATATTCTTATTTAGTAATATGGTAGAAATAGTCTTCCATAAAGTTGAATGGCACACTGGAGTGAAAGAAGGCTTGAACTAAGAATCCTACAATGGAAGTAAGATAGGCTGTGATCACCCTAGAGCTTGTGTATGAGCCATGAAGCAATATCTCTACTACTAATCATTATAGTGAGCAAGCTGTGTGTGTGTGTGTGTGTGTGTGTGTGTGTGTGTGTGTGTGTGTGTGAGAGAGAGAGAGAGAGAGAGAGAGAGAGAGAGAGAGAGAGAGAGAGAGAGAGGTATATCTATTTTAATCATCTCATGCTCTTTGACAAAACTTCTATAATATGTTACATTTTAGGACATGTGCTGTGGGATGTTCTGTAGGTCCTGTGGGAGCCCATTCTCAGGTTCTTTGTGGCGTTACCCAGCAGGTCCGTATAGAGGATGATTAGGACCATGGGCCTGAGTGCAGGTGTTTGAGATGGTCTGCACTTGGCTGTGCTGGGGGATGGTCTGTATGTCAAGTTGCTCTGATTGGTTAATAAATAAAACCTGATCGGCCGTGGCTAGGCAGGATAAAAGGACAGAAAGGCAGAAGGAGACGCTGCAGCCCCCGCAATGACCAGAGACATTGCAGCCGCTGCCATGACCAGCAGCATGTGAAGACGCCAGTAAGCCACCAGCCACATGGCAAGGTACAGATGTATGGAAATGGATCAATTTAAGATAAAAGCACAGTTAGCAAGATAAGGACAGTTGGCAAGAGGCCTGCCACGGCCATACGGTTTGAAAGCAATATAAGTGTCTGTGTTTATTTGGTTGGGTCTGAGCGGCTGTGGGACTGGCGGGTGACAGAGGTTTGTCCTGACTGTGGGCGAGGCGGAAAAATCAAGCTACAGACATGTCCTCTGATTTTGTTCAAAATTTCAGATTTTAAATTGTGTCAGCTGCTAGGCTAAATCTTGTCACACGTAAATACACCTACTACCATTTATCTAGTATCTGTATTTTTATTCTGGTCTATAATTCTTCTTTAAAAATCTTTAAAATGTCCATTCTTAGAGTTTTAAAGTTAGAAGAGTATATTTCATAAAATGTCTAACTGTAGAAATGTTTGGAGTCTAGGTAGGAATTTTAATAGTATTATAATTTCTATGCATTATTAATTTCCTTTTCTGCCTGCAGTGGTTTCATCTTCCCACTGTTAAGCATCATTATATACTCACCCTGTTTACATCTCCAGGAAGTACTGGAAAATGTCAGCAGATTTCTAGGGAATGTGAAGTGATTTCAGAATAGAATAAAATATTTGTGAACTATGATACATTGCACGGCCTTGGTGAATTAGCATGAATTTTCCCTCTATCCTCAGCACTGCTTTTGCTTACATAAAGAGCAAAAGCACCTACAGCACCTTACCTACCTACCTACCTACAGCACCCTAATGCTACCATGACTAAGAGTTCTTGCCATTAGACTTTAGAATGAGAATGAATAGCTATAAGTAGGGATGGCTGACCAGCCTTGCAAGTCCAAAAGCAAAGAATTAGAGCTGTTAAGATGGTTCAGTTGATAGTGAAACATGAGGCCAAAACTTGTGACATGAGTTTGATCCTTGCCCCTCTACACATAATTTTATTTTTTTTTTGAAAAGGAAAAAACTGTATGATAGACCAATGCTGTCACTGTCCAAGCTCCTCTCATTTAAATAACAGCCTCTCATAAGCTAACCCACCCTTGTACTCCCTTATTTGGATATTTGTTATAATATCTGTGATGAGTCCAAAGATTTATAATTAGAGAGGGAAGAGCCTTTTTGCCTAGGCAAACTAACCTATAATTAGACCTAGATGGATTTCATGTAGTTACATTTGAAAGAAATGTCAGTGAACTATAAAAGGACATGTATTTCTTGTAGATCAATCGAGGAATGAAATGATCACATAGTAATTAGGCAAAATGCAACACTGTTTTCAAACAGCACCTCTCCCAGGGAAAATTACAAATGGCATGGTTCTGATTCAAAACAAAGGTTTAAACATGTTTCCTTATGGCAACTGTCAACAAAACAAAAGTAAAAGTTGAAAACCAAGCAGAGATGAGTCACTCCATAACTTTGTGACACACACACTCACACACACACACACACACACACACACACACACACACACACACACACATTTGTGAATATACATTGTGAAGAGTTGTTGAAAGGAAAGATTTGTGAAGTCCTCCTTTTCCTTTCAAAAAGAATGAGTCTCTGAAGTTCCAAAGACTTTGTATTCGAGAAATGTATTGATAAAACACCCTGTTATAGGAAATGCTGTTTGGGTGGAAATTGCTGAACAGGAAATAACAAACAGGCAAATGCAAGAATATGCAGTGGCTATCTGAAGAATTTGTAATCATGTGGGTTTTTTTTATAAAGACTTTGAGCTGCTGATTGAAAAGGTCTGTGCTTATCATAAAATCAAACAAGTAAGTACTTGTATTAAAACGAGAGAAAAATCACTTTTTCTTATAGCCTAGCAAATTGCAATCAATATCCTGCTTGCCTAGTAGTTGAGATATTTTTATCAATTTATCTGCAATTACCAAAGAAATATCATGCTGAGGTAATTACACGCTGTGCCCACTTTTTGAAAAGCAGCATTTTGTAAAAGCATGCTTGTATATATCTATTGGCCCTGCAGAAATTCAAAGGCAAGCTCTAGAAACTGCTGAGGAAAATGCATTAAACTTTACAATTTCATTTCAAAGTTCTATAGAGTTTAGAACTAGCTGCTAGTTACAAAACAGGCTCAGTTATGGGTCTGATTTTCATAATTTCAGCTGTATCTCTCTGAAAAGGCCTATACTTAAAAGATAACATAATTTTGCTTATATAGTCTAAGATGCCTGCTGCTTTTGTTAATTATAAATCATCTGTTCCATATGTTTTCAAAGTATATAGATACTACATAAGAGGAAATTATCATAGATACCTTTTTATGTCTATTTACAATATGTCAGTTACTATTTAAAGTATTTCACATGAATTAGTGCATTTGATCTACAACTCATATCTCAATGATGCAAAGAAGAATATATAAGATAGATATTTCATCTCTTGTTTGTAGAGCCCTTGAAAACTATAGTCAAACTGTGAAGCCAGTGGTCAACCCTTGTACCCTAGAGCTTGACTGAAAAGCAATATTTCCTCTAATATAAAATACTCAACCAAGTAAGAACAATAGTTGTCCAAAGCAGTCACCTTTCAGGGAAATCCAGCAAAATTTTCAAGGACTATCACCTTTATTGTTACACATATATAAATAAAAATATTAGGGGAAAAGGTGTTTTAGGCACCTTGGAGAAAATAGCACAGATATAATAAACATGTAGTTTTGAGACAGTAAACTAAGGTAGTGCCAAAATCTCAATAATGGTACCTATACAAATTGTTGTGCAATGTTACATATTAGAGATTGATATACCTTAGAAATGATGGCTAAATTGTGGGATAATGACTTTATCTAAAGGAAAATATTGTTTAATGTCTATGGAGTTTATTGCTTCCTTTATTGTGGAATATGATAATCTTAAACAAAGTATTGTACATTTAATGTTACTGAGAAAATCATCACAGCAGAACTTAGAGCTATAGTGTTTTGTGATTATTGTAGCTCCTAGTGAGAGAGCACCTCTCAGTGGTAGGAAGACATTACTATGCAAAATATAGAAAAAACGGCCATACTTAGATATTGCTGAATTTTTTTAGGTTCTAACTTTTTCCTGTGAATTTTCCTCTGGGTCTTATCTTCTCACTGTTTTTCCACTAATTATCATTAGCAGAGAAACATACACAATGCAATATTTATCATTTATTTTATATATTTTATTGATTCCTTGAGAATGTTATACAGTGTATTTTGATCATGTTCAGCTCCAGTTTATCCCCTTAACTCCTCCCAGTCTCGCATCCCTTTCCTAATTCCTCCCCACTTAATGTGCTCCTTTTTAATGACCCACTCACTCCAATTTGTGCTGCCAATGTACCTCTGTGTATGAGGTCGTGGACTAGGAACTATCTCCTGAGTGAAACAAACAGTTTCTCTAACAGAAGCTGTCTCCTTATCCATAGCTCCTTAGTTACGGGTGAGAGCCCATAACCCCTTCGTGCTTTGTGCTAGCATACTGACCGGGTTGATATTGTGCAGGCAATGATAGCTGCTGTGAGTTCATGAGTATGGCAGCCATGTTGTCTTCCCCAACATTTGGCTCTTAAAATCTTTAGGCCCTTTGTTTCACGATATTCCCAGCGCTTTGGGGGAGAGGGTGTGATCTACATGTCTCGTTATTGTTAAGCACTACATTGACACAGGTTCTCTGCACTTTGACCATTTGTGAATTTGTACATTAACCGCCATCTGCAGCACAGAGGTTGGGAAACTTCTCTAAGAGCTGCACTAATCAAAGAGTAAAGCGATGTGAATTTTAAAGGCGGTTTGCTATTGTATCCCTTCAGCAGAATAATAAAATTAGGTTGACCTTCTCAATAACAGACACACGGCCAGATTTTCAACCAGGCATGTGCTGCCTCCTATGAAACAAGCCTTAAATTCAATCAAACTACTATTACTTATCCTGTGACGTGAATACCACTCCTATACTCATGGACATGTCTTGTCACATTAATCATTATTTCAGTTCTCAGGATGCACAGCTGTATAAGACTTGATAACTGACCCCTTCCCCAACATGCTACATAGCACCTCCAAGTACTACGAACACTAGCCATCATGGAGGATGCTTCCTATTCTGTATGTACGTGATTTTCTGAGTCAGGTCACTAAAATTCATGGTGTCTTCAAACAATAGTGTCTTATAATCAAGTTCTGGTGAGCGACCAAGGTCTATGACAAGAGCTTGTATTTGGAGGGTTTGGGGAAGAGAACACAATAAGCTTTCTTTTTAAGAACCTATGGTTCCTGGGATATACATACCCTGTGTATGGAAACTCCAATTAAACTTGAATTATATATTTATTTCTATATGCATATGAAATTGAATGATCAAATTTCTTTTTTCTACATATAGCTAACCAGTTTTTTTCGACATCGTTTGTTAAAATGTACCACTTTCCAATTATGTTTTGGTACCCATGAAAAAAATCTGATAGCTGTAGGTGTGTGTACTTACATCTGGGTTTTTGATTCTAATGCATTGCCCAATATCTTTGTTATGCCAAGGTCATGATATTTCTCCTACTTTGGTTCTGTCCCTGTACTGGTTGGTTTTGTGTGTCAACTTGACACAAGCTAGAGTCACCAGAAGAAGAAGCCTCAGTTAAGGAAATGCCTCAATGAGATCCAGCTATAAGGAATTTTCTCATTTAGTTATCAATGGGAGAGGCCTCAGCCCGTGATGGGTGGTGCCATCCCTGGGTTGCTGGTCTTGGGTTCTATGAGAAGGTGGTGGACTGAGCAAGCTATGAGAAGCAAGCCAAATAGCAGTACTCCGCCATGACCTCTGCATCAGCTCCTGCCTCCAGGATCCTGCTGTTTGAGTTCCTGTCCTGACTTCCTACAGTGGTCAATAGCAACGCGAAAGTGTAAGCCAAATTTCTTTTTGGTCATGGTGTTTTGTTACAGCAATACAAGCCCTAACTAAGACAGTAGTATTAACTTGAAATCAAGTATAGTGGTAGCACTAGCAGCATTTTTATTGTCCCAGATTGTTTTAGCAATTGGGTGTCTTTACTGCCTACATATAAATTTTATGGTTTTGTTTTAAAATCTATGAAGAATTGAGTTGGAATTTTGGTAGAGTTTTCATTGAATCTGTACATTACTTCTGGTGAACTAGCCATTTTGAAATATCAATCCTATGTACACTGGAGGTCTCTCCATCTTCTGTTGACTTCTTCAAATTCTTCATTCAGTGTTCAAAGTTGTCATTTTAAAGAAAGCTCTCTTCTTTGGTTGTGTTTCTTACAAGGTAATTTTCTGAGGCTACCATGAATAGGAATGTTTCTCTGATTTCTTTCTCAGTCTCTTGGCTTTGGTATATAGGGAGGCTACTGATCTGAGTGTGTTAATTGTA
This sequence comes from Peromyscus maniculatus bairdii, assembly GCF_049852395.1. NCBI lineage: Eukaryota > Metazoa > Chordata > Mammalia > Rodentia > Cricetidae > Peromyscus > Peromyscus maniculatus. The sequence goes on along the minus strand of NC_134862.1, from coordinate 50,573,536 downwards.
TAATCTCCCACTTTGCAGGATGTGTTTTTCAGGTATAGGAGTTTCCTGGTGGAGGCTTTGTTGTCTGCCATGTAAAGAATCATGTAATATGTAAATAAGGATAATTTGATTTCTTCCACTCCTATTTGTATTTCTCCTACTTCCTTTTCATATCTTATTTGTTAGAGGTGTTGAAAAAGGAAAGTGTTGCACCTGCTCTTAATGAGAATATTTTTTGTTTTTTTTTCTCAAAATACTGGTGGCTCTTTTAGAAGTGGTTCTAATGTGGATCTGACAAAAATGTGTACTGTTTAATATGTAGGAGTAATGGTCCTCTCCTATTGATACATATCATGTCCCTTTGACCCATGGTCTTATTTAATCCCAGTGTTCCTTTGTTAATTTTGCTTTGCTTACAGTTTATCTATCTGAATGTGCAAGTGGTTTATTGATGTCATCCACTTCCACTGTGTTGTGGTTAATCAATTCTTTTATATTTAGTAGTGTTTTCTTTATGCAATTGAATGTGTGTATCTATATCTATATCCACATAATTGTAATTTCAGATCAATGGATTGGAACATTCATCAAAATAACCCTCTTCATCTCTAATGACAGAAATTCATTTAAAACTTATTTTATTAGGTTATAGAATGGTATTGAATGCTTGTCTTCTGGTTCCATTTGCTTAGAATACTTTTGCCCATCTTTTTATTCTAAGACAATGTTTATCTTTGGCAGGAAGGTAAGTTTCTTGGAGGCAGGTAAAAGAAGGGTTCTGTTTTCTAACTTTATCTGCTAGTTTTTATCTTTTGCCACAGAAAGATAAGTTAAAGCAGGTTTTGCTCCCTGTCATTTTGTTGATTTTGCAGTGTTTTGGAATTTCTTAGTTTTCTTTTGTTTAATGAGTGTCCTGGTAACATTTATGTTTTCTTCCTGTAGTCCTTTGAGTATGTTTTTCTTTCTCTTCAGATTGGAATATCCCTTCCTGGATCCTTCATAAGGCTGGATTCCACATCATGTCTTTAGTGTACTTTTTCTGTCACCATCATGTATGTCCGGTACTTTCACTGGGTATAGTAAATTGTTGGCAGTTTTGGTCTTTCTGAGTTTGAAAAGCCCCAGCTCAAGCTGCTCGCCATGTGTTGGCTTATATTGAAAAGACCCAGTTGTTCTAATCCAGGAGGCTTTATGTGTGATTTTTTTTTCTCTTTTGCAGCTTTCAAGATATTTTCCTTTTTCTGTTCATGTACGGTTTTCTCTATAATATTCTCTGAAGCATTTCTTTTTTTTTTTTTTTGGTTTTTTTTTGAGACAGGGTTTCTCTGTGTAGCTTTGTGCCTTTCCTGGAGCTCACTTGGTAGCCCAGGCTGGCCTGGAACTCACAGAGATCCGCCTGCCTCTGCCTCCCGAGTGCTGGGATTAAAGGCGTGCGCCACCACGCCCGGCCCCTCTCTGAAGCATTTCTATTCTTGTCTATTTGATTATATAGAGGGGCTTCTCTTTCCTTAGAAAGAGATGCTTTTCCCATGATTTTATTAAAGATGTTTTCTCTACACTTTGTATGAATTTCTTCTCCTTCCTTTATGCTTACAACATATAAGTTTTGTTTTTTTTCACAGAGTTTCAGAGTTCATACATATTCTGCTCATTCTTTTAAATTGTCATTGAACATAATCAGGTTTATAATTGTATATAATAGTACATTATAGAAACAACTGCTACTTGTTTATAAACCAGCCTCTCAAATTAAAACATATTTCAAGCAAGTTCTCATTAGTAGTCTATGTGATAATGCATAACATTGATAACTCCTTGGAAAATTGGGGGAAAATGATATACTTTAGTGTATTAGTTTAAATTCAGTTTATGATAATTTCTAGAAATGATATGTTAAATTTGAACTCAACACCTACAAATTATAATCCATAAAATCTTTTACTATTTTGTTGAATGGAGAGAATTAATATAAATGTTGATGATTTAGCCTAGGACGAGACCAAAATAAATTTATTTGTTTTTAGGAGCATGTAGAGATTCCTTCTAACTGGAATTTAAAAAGGAAAGAAAGAAAGAAAGAAAGAAAGAAAGAAAGAAAGAAAGAAAGAAAGAAAGAAAGAAAGAAAGAAAGAAAGGGAAAGGGAGGGAGGGAGGGAGGGAGGGAGGGAGGGAGAGAGAGAGAGAGAGAGAGAGAGAGAGAGAGAGAAAGAAAGAAAGAAAGAAAGAAAGAGAAAGAAAGAAAGAAAGAAAATGGGAAAAGAAGAATTAATATATTCATCACTAATATTTAAAAGTAAGGATGAAATCTGACTTTTAACAAAGGGATTATATTTTGTTTGCAACAGATCTTCTTGGTCCTCTGCATCGGCTTCTAGCTTGAATGATTCACTTGGCTTTCTGTGATGTGTACACAAATTAAACAGAAGGCTTTTTCGACATGTTTTGATCCAAGCTAACACGTTGTTAGGGCACAGTAAGCTCACTGGGCCTTTTACTATATATAGGCTATTATTACCTTCTAGTATAGCAGACTTTATTCTGTGTTTTTCAAAATGGCACTAATATAAACCTTTGAGATATTAAAGCAACCCTTAAGGAAGTCTCTTCTTTATGTTCAAGTGTCAGTTCCCCTTACTCCCTGAGGTGATTTCACTGCTTTCTACATAGAGGCAGCATGGGAGTCTGCCCCTTCAGACCGCATCCCTGGTATTCCACACTGGTGAGCAGGGCTTGCAGGAGGATGATTAAGTGGAAAGTCTCCTGCTGTGCACAGTAGGCAAGCAGCTCTGAAGCTGGTACAGCAGATGTTTCTCCTTCAGATCTTTAAGGACTATAATTGGGTGGGAAAAAAAACCATTGTGTTTCACTTAATTCAATTTGCTACCTATTTTCCTTTGCTAGAAAATATGTGCTTTAAACCCACATGAATATATTGTTTTGAACAAGAAGACTCATATATGACTTGGTCATGTGCTAAC